>NW_027475480.1:0-46344 GCF_051020985.1 Nomia melanderi | reverse complement strand
TTAAATAAAGCTATTATATAAAAACTTGTAATAAAACTATATAAAACTAGATAATAACTAATAAACACTATGTGAAAACGTATATTAGAACTATATAATAATATAATAACATATTAAACTACATAAAACAATTATAAAATTATATAAGACTATATAAAGCTATATATAACTATATTAAACTATTAAGACTGTATAAAACTATATAAATACTATATAAAACTATATAATACTAATAAATCTGTATAAAACTATATACTACTATATAAAAACATATAAAAAAACTATATAGACTATATAAAACATATAAAACTAATAAAACTGTATAAAACTATATAACACTAATAAATCTGTATAAAACTATACTAACAATATATAAAATTATAAAAAACTATTTAAAACAATATAAAACTATATAAAACTATATGATAAAACTATATAAAAACTATTACACATATAAAACTATATAAAACTATATAAAACTATATAAAACTATATAAAAACTGTATAAAACTATATAAAACTATATTAAACTATATATAACTATACAATAGTATATAAAACTATATGGAAGTATATAAAACTATATAAAACAATAAAACTATATGAAGCTATATAAAAACTATATAAAACTATATAAAACAATATAAAACTAATAAAACTATATAAAACTATATAAAACTGTATAAAACTATATAATACTATATAAAACTATATGAAACTATATAGAACTATATATAAAACTATATAATACTAATAAAACTGTATCAAAACTATATAAACAATATAAAATTATAAAAAACTATTTAAAACTATATAAAAACTATATAAAATTATGTAAAAACTATATATAAAACTATATAAAACTATATAAAACTATATAAAACTATATAAAACTATATAAAACTATATAAAACTATATAAAACTATATAAAACTATATAAAACTATATAAATATTATATAGAACTATATAAAAGTTTTTAAAACTGTGTATAAAACTATATAAACTATATAGCCACTATATAAAAACTAATAGGACTGTATAAAACTATATAATACTATATAAAACTATATAAATCTATATAAATCTAATGGAACTATATAAAACTATATGAATCTATATAAAACTACATAAAACTGTATAAAAACTATATAAAACTATATAAAACTATACAAAATTATAGAGAACTATATAAAACTGTACAAAATATAGAGAACAATATAAGACCTACCATTTAAAACTGTATTAAAACTATATAAAACTATATAAAACTATATGAAACTATATAAAACTATACAAAACTATATAAAACTATGAAACTATATAAAACTAATAAAACAATATAAAAGTATATAAAACTATATAATACTATATAAAACTATATAAAACTATATAAAACTAATGAAACTATATAAACCTATAAAAAACGATATGAAACTAATAAAACTATTGAAACTATAATAGAACTATATAAAACTATATAATACTAATAAAACTGTATAAAACTATATAATACTATATAAAACTATATGAAACTATATAAAACTATATAGAACTATATAAAACAATATTAAACTATATAAAACTATATTAAAACTATATAAAAACTATATGAAACTATATAAAACTATATAGAACTATATAAAACTATATTAAACTATATAAAACTATATTAAACTATATAAAACTATATTAAACTATATAAAACTATATGAAACCAGATAAAACTATATAAAACTAATGAAACTATATAATCCTATATAAAACTAAATGAAACTATATAATACTATACCAAACTATATAAAACTATATAAAACTAAATGAAACTATATAATACTATATAAAACTATATGAAAACTATATAAAACTATATAAAACCATATAAAAGTATATAAAACTATATTAAACTATATAAAACTATATTAAACTATATAAAACTATATGAAACTATATAAAACTATATAAAAACTAATAAAACTATATAAAACTATATAAAACTAATAAAACTATATAAAACTATATAAAACTATATAAAACTATATGGAACTATTTAAAACTGTATTAAAACTATATAAAACTATATAAAACCATATGAAACTCTTTAAAACTATATAACATTATATAAAACTATATAACTCAATATAAAACTAATAAGACTGATATAAAACTATATAATACTATATAAAACTATGTAAAACTGTATAACTTAAAACTGTATAATACTATATAAAACTATATAAAACTATATAAAACTATATAAAACTATATAAAATTATATAAAACTACATAAAATTATATAGAACTATATAAAAAGTTTTTAAAACTGTATTAAAACTATATAAAACTATATAGCACTATATAAAACTAATAGGACTGTATAAAACTATATAATACTATATAAAACTATATAAATCTATATAAATCTAATGGAACTATATAAAACTATATGAATCTATATAAAAACTACATAAAACTGTATAAAACTATATAAAACTATATAAAACTATACAAAATTATAGAGAACTATATAAAACTGTACAAAATTATAGAGAACTATATAAGACCATTTAAAACTGTATTAAAACTATATAAAACTATATAAAAACTATATGAAACTATATAAAACTATACAAAACTATATAAAACTATATGAAACTATATAAAACTAAAAAAACAATATAAAAGTATATAAAACTATATAATACTATATAAAACTATATAAAACTATATAAAACTAATGAAACTATATAAACCTATATAAAACGATATGAAACTAATAAAACTATGTGAAACTATATAGAACTATATAAAACTATATAATACTAATAAAACTGTATAAAACTATATAATACTATATAAAACTATATGAAACTATATAAAACTATATAGAACTATATAAAACAATATTAAACTATATAAAACTATATTAAACTATATAAAACTATATGAAACTATATAAAACTATATAGAACTATATAAAACTATATTAAACTATATAAAACTATATTAAACTATATAAAACAATATTAAACTATATAAAACTATATGAAACCAAATAAAACTATATAAAACTAATGAAACAATATAATCCTATATAAAACTAAATGAAACTATATAATACTATACCAAACTATATAAAACTATATAAAACTAAATGAAACTATATAATACTATATAAAACTATATGAAACTATATAAAACTATATAAAACCATATAAAAGTATATAAAACTATATTAAGCTATATAAAACTAGATTAAACTATATAAAACTATATGAAACTATATAAAACTATATAAAACTAATAAAACTATATAAAACTATATAAAACTAATAAAACTATATAAAACTATATAAAACTATATAAAACTATATGAAACTATTTAAAACTGTATTAAAACTATATAAAACTATATAAAACCATATGAAACTCTTTAAAACTATATAACATTATATAAAACTATATAACTCAATATAAAACTAATAAGACTGTATAAAACTATATAATACTATATAAAACTATGTAAAACTGTATAAAACTGTATAATACTATATAAAACTATATAAAACTATATAAAACTATATGCAACTATATAAAAACTATATAAAACTATATAAAACTATATGAAACTATATAAGACTATATAACACTATATAAAACTATATAAAACTATATGAAACTATATAAAACTATATAAAACTGTATAAAAACTATATAAAACTAATAAAGCTATATTAAAGTATATAGAACTATATTAAACTATTTAAAACTGTATTATAACTATATAAAACTATATAGAACTATATGAAACTATATAAAACTATATAATAGTATATAAAAACTATTCTGGAACTATATAAAACTATATAAACCTGCATAAAACTATATAAAACTATATAAAAACTATATAAAACTATATAAAACTATATAAAACTAATAAAACTATGTGAAACTATATAGAACTATATAAAAATATAATACCATATTAAACTACATAAAACAGTATAAAATTATATAAGACTATATAAAGCTATATATAACTATATTAAACTAATTAGACTGTATAAAACTATATAATACTATATAAAACTATATAATACTAATAAATCTGAATAAAACTATATACTACTATATAAAACTATAAAAAAACTATATAGAACTATATAAAACCATATAAAACTAATAAAACTGTATAAAACTATATAACACTAATAAATCTGTATAAAACTATATAACAATATATAAAATTATAAAAAAACTATTTAAAACTATATAAAAACTATATAAAATTATGTAAAACTATATATAAAACTATATAAAACTATATAAAACTATATACAACTATATAAAACTATATAAAACTGTATAAAACTATATAAAACTATATAAAACTATATAAAACTATATAAAACTATATGAAACTATTTAAAACTGTATTAAAACTATATAAAACTATATAAAACCATATGAAACTCTTTAAAAACTATATAACATTATATAAAACTATATAACTCAATATAAAACTAATAAGACTGTATAAAACTATATAATACTATATAAAACTATGTAAAACTGTATAAAACTGTATAATACTATATAAAACTATCTAAAACTATATAAAAACTATATAAAACTATATAAAATTATATAAAACTACATAAAATTATATAGAACTATATAAAAGTTTTTAAAACTGTATAAAACTATATAAAACTATATAGCACTATATAAAACTAATAGGACTGTATAAAACTATATAATACTATATAAAACTATAAAAAACTATATAGAACTGTATAAAAACCATATAAAACTAATAAAACTGTATAAAACTATATAACACTAATAAATCTGTATAAAACTATATAACACTGTTTGAAATTATAAAAAACTATATAAAACTATATAAAACTATATAAAATTATGTAACACTATATAAAACTATATAAAACTATATAAAAGTATATAAAACTGTATAAAACTATATAAAAACTATATTAAACTATATATAACTATACAATAGTATATAAAACTATATGGAAGTATATAAAAACTATATAAAACAAATAAAACTATATGAAGCTATATAAAACTATATAAAACTGATTAAAACTGAATAAAACTGAATAAAATTATAAAAAACTATATAAAACTGTATACAACTATATAAACTCATAAAACTATATAAAACTATATAAAACTATATGAAACTATATAAAACTAATAAAACTATAGAAAACTATATAAAACTGTATAAAACTATATGAAACTATATAGAAATATATTAAACTATTTAAAACTGTATTAAAACTACATAAACCTATATAAAACGATATGAAACTAATAAAACTATATGAAACTATATAGAACTATATAAAACTATATAATACTAATAAAATTGTACAAAACTATATAATACTATATAAAACTATATGAAACTATATAAAACTATATAAAACTATATAAAACGATATGGAACTATATAAAACTTTATAAAACTATATAAAACTATATAAAACTATATGAAACTATATAAAACCATATAAAACTATATAAAACTATATAAAACTATATGGAACTATATAAAACTAATAAAACAATATAAAACTATATAAAACTAAATGAAACTATATAATACTATATAAAACCATATAAAACTATATAAAACTAAATGAAACTATATAATACTATATAAAACTATATAAAACTATATAAATCTATATGAAACTATATAAAACTATATAAAACTATATAAAACTATATGAAACTATATGAAACTAATAAGACAATATAAAGGTATATAAAACTATATAAAACTATATAAAATATATAAAACTATATAAAACTAAATAAAACTATATAAAACTATATAAAACTATATAAAACTAATAAAACTATATAAAACTAGAAAAAACTATATGAAACTATATAAAACTATATGAAACTATATAAAACTACATAAAACTATATAAAACTATATATAACTATTTAAAACTATATGAAACTATGTAAAACTATATAAAACTATATAATACTATATAAAACAACATAAAACTATATGGAAATATATAAAACTATATAAAACTATATAAAACTATATGAAACTATATGAAACTATATGAAACTATATAAAACTAATAAAACTATATAAAACTATATAGAACTATATTAAACTATTTAAAACTGTATTAAAACTATATAAAACTATATAAAACTATATAAAACTATATGAAACTATATAAAACTATTTAAACCATATAAAACTATATAAAACTATATAAAACTATATGAAACTATATAAAAGTATATATAACTATATAAAACAATATGAAACTATATAAAACTAATAAAACAATATAAAACTATATAAAACTAAATGAAACTATATAATACTATATAAAACTATATAAAACTATATAAGACTAATAAAACTATATAATACTATATAAAACTATATGAAACTATATAAAACTAAATGAAACTATATAATACTATATAAAACTATATGAAACTATATAAAACTATATAAAACTATATAAAACTATATTAAACTATATAAAACTATATTAAACTATATAAAACTATATGAAACTATATAAAACTATATAAAACTATATAAAACTAATAAAACTATATAACACTATATAAAACTATATTAAACTATATAAAACTATATTAAACTATATAAAACTATAAGAAACTATATAAAACTATATAAAACTAATGAAACTATATAATACTATATAAAACTAATAAAACTATATAAAACTATATAAAACTATATAAAACTATATAAAACTATATAAAACTATATGAAACTATATAAAACTATATAAAACTATATAAATCTATATAAAACTATATGAAACTATATAAAACTATATAAAACTAAATGATACTATATAATACTATATAAAACTATATAAAACTATATAAAACTAAATGAAACTATATAATACTATATAAAACTATATGAAACTATATAAAACTATATAAAACTATATAAAACTATATTAAACTATATGAAACTATATAAAACTATATAAAACTATATGAAACTATATAAAACTATATAAAACTATATAAAACTATATAAAACTATATAATACTATATAAAACTATATGAAACTATATAAAACTATATAAAACTATATAAAACTAATAAAACTATATAAAACTATATAAAACTATATAAAACTATATGAAGCTATATAAAACTATATAAAACTATATAAAACTATATGAAACTATGTAAAACTATATAAAACTATATAAAACTATATTAAACTATATAAAACTATATTAAACTATATAAAACTATATGAAACTAAATAAAACTATATAAAACTAATGAAACTATATAATACTATATAAGACTAATAAAACTATATAAGACTATATAAAACTATATAAAACTAAATGAAACTATATAATACTACATAAAACTATATAAAACTATATAAAACTAAATGAAACTATATAATACTATATAAAACTATATGAAACTAATGAAACTATATAATACTATATAAAACTATATGAAACTATATAAAACTAAATGAAACTATATAATACTATATAAAACTATATCAAACTGTATAAAACTATATAAAACTATATAAAACTATATTAAACTATATAAAACTATATTAAACTATATAAAAGTATATGAAACTATATAAAACTATATAAAACTAATAAAACTATATAACACTATGTAAAACTATATTAAACTATATAAAACTATATTAAACTATATACAACTATATGAAACTATATAAAACTATATAAAACTAATGAAACTATATAATACTATATAAAACTAATAAAACTACATAAAACAATATAAAACTATATGAAACTATATGAAACTAATAAGACAATATAAAGGTATATAAAACTATATAAAACTATATAAAACTATATAAAACTATATAAAACTATATAAAACTAATAAAACTATATAAAACTAGAAAAAACTATATGAAACTATATAAAACTATATGAAACTATATAAAACTAATTAAAACTATATAAAACTATATAAAACTGTATAAAACTATTTAAAACTATATAAAACTATATAAAACTATATAATACTATATAATACTATATAAAACAACATAAAACTATATGAAAATATATAAAACTATATAAAACTATATAAAACTATATGAAACTATATGAAACTATATGAAACTATATGAAACTATATAAAACTAATAAAACTATATAAAACAATATAGAACTATATTAAACTATTTAAAACTGTATTAAAACTATATAAAACTATATAAAACTATATAAAACTATATGAAACTATATGAAACTATATTAAACTAAATGAAACTATATAATACTATATAAAACTATATGAAACTATATAAAACTATATAAAACTATATAAAACTATAGTAAACTATATAAAACTATATTAAACTATATAAAACTATATGAAACTATATAAAACTATATAAAACTAATAAAACTATATAACACTATATAAAACTATATTAAACTATATAAAACTATATAAAACTAATGAAACTATATAATACTATATAAAACTAATAAAACTATATAAAACTATATAAAACTATATAAAACTATATAAAACTATATAAAACTGTATATAACTATATAAAACTATATTAAACTATATATAACTATACAATAGTATATAAAACTATATGGAAGTATATAAAACTATATAAAACAAATAAAACTATATGAAGCTATATAAAACTATATAAAACTATATAAAACTATATAAAACTATAAAAAATTATATAAAACTATATAAAACAAATCAAACTATATAAAACTATATAAAACTATATAATACTATATAAAACTATATGAGAATATATTAAACTGTATAAAACTATATAAAACTTTATAAAACTATATAAAACTATATAAAACTGTATAAAACTATATGAAACTATATAAAACTATATAAAACTATATAAAACTATATAAAACTATATAAAACTACATGAAACTATATAAAACTATATATAACTATATAAAACAATATAAAATTATATGAAACAATATAAAACTATATAAAACTATATAAAACAATATGAAACTATATAAAACTAATAAAACAATATGAAACTATATAAAACTAAATGAAACTATATAATACTATATAAAACTATATAAAACTATATAAAACTATATAAAACTATATAAAACTAAATGAAACTATATAATACTATATAAAACTATATGAAACTATATAATACTATATAAAACTATATGAAACTATATAAAACTATATGAACTATGTAAAACTAAGTAAAACTATATAAAACTATATAAAACTATATAAAACTATATAAAACTATATAAAACTATATAAAACTATATGAAACTATATAAAACTATATAAAACTATATAAAACTATATAAAACTATATGAAACTTTATAAAACTAATAAAACGATATAAAACTATATAAAACTATATAAAACTATATAAAACTATATAAAACTATATAAAACTGTATAAAACTATATAAAACTATATTAAACTATATATAACTATACAATAGTATATAAAACTATATGGAAGTATATAATACTATATAAAACAAATAAAACTATATGAAGCTATATAAAACTATATAAAACTATATAAAACTATATAAAATTATATAGAACTATATAAAAGTTTTTAAAACTGTATAAAACTATATAAAACTATATAGCACTATATAAAACTAATAGGACTGTATAAAACTATATAATACTATATAAAACTATGTAAATCTATATAAATCTAATGGAACTATATAAAACTATATGAATCTATATAAAACTACATAAAACTGTATAAAACTATATAAAACTATATGAAACTATGCAAAATTATAGAGAACTATATAAAACTGAACAAAATTATAGAGAACTATATAAAACCATATAAAACTGTATAAAACTATGTAAACTCATAAAACTATATAAAACTATATAAAACAATATAAAACTATATAAAATTATATAAAACTATAAAAAACTATATATAACTATATAAAACTATATAAAACTATATAAAACTATATAAAACTAATAAAACTATTTGACACTATATAGAACTATATAAAACTTTATAATACTAATAAAACTGTATGAAAGTATATAATACTATATAATACTATATAAAACTATATGAAAATAAGTTAATCTGTATAAAACTATATAAAACTATACAAAATTATATGAAACTATATGAAACTATATAAAACTATATAAAACTATATGAAACTATATAAAACAAATAAAACAATATAAAACTATATAAAGCTATATAAAACTATATAAAACTAATAGAACTATATAAAACTATATGAAACTACATAAAACTATATAAAACTATATAAAACTATATAATACTATATAAAACTATATGAAACTATATAAAACTATATAAAACTTTATAAAACTATAGAAAACAATATGAAACAATATAAAACTAATAAAACAATATAAAACTATATAAAACTATATAAAACTAAATGAAACTATATAATACTATATAAATCTATATGAAACTATATAGAACTATATGAAAATATATTAAACTGTATAAAACTATATAAAACTATATAAAACTGTATTATACTATATAAAACAATATGAATCTATATAAAACTAATAAAACTATATAAAACTATACAAAAATATATAAAACTATATACAACTATATAATACTATATCAAACTATATGAAACTATATAAAACTATATAAATCTATATAAAACTATATAAAACTATATGAAACAATATAAAACTAATAAAACAATATAAAACTATATAAAACTAAATGAAACTATATAATACTATATGAAACTAATAAAACTAATAAATCTATATAAAACTATATAGAACTATATTGAACTAATTGAAACTGTATTAAAACTATATAAAACTATATAAAACTATATAAAACTATATGAAACTATATGAAACTATATAAAACTATATAAAACTATATAAAACTAAATGAAACTATATGAAACTATATAAAACTAATAAAACAATATAAAACTATATAAAACTATATAAAACTATATCAAACTATATAAAACTATATAAAACTAATAAAACTATATAAAACTATATAAAACTATATAAAACTATATAAAACTATATAAAACTATATAAAACTATATAAAACAATAGAAAACTATATAAAATTATATAAAACTATAAAAAACTATATATAACTATATAAAACTATATAAAACCATATAAAACTAATAAAACTATTTGAAACTATATAGAACTATATAAAACTATATAATACTAATAATACTGTATGAAACTATATAATACTATATAATACTATATAAAACTATATGAAAATATATTAATCTGTATAAAACTATATAAAACTATACAAAACTATATGAAACTATATAAAACTATATAAAAATATATAAAACTATATGAAACTATATAAAACTAATAAAACAATATAAAACTATATAAAGCTATATAAAACTATATAAAACTATATAAAACTAATAGAACTATATAATACTATATGAAACTATATAAAACTATATAAAACTATATAAAACTATATAATACTATATAAAACAATATGAAACTATATAAAACTATATAAAACTTTATAAAACTATAGAAAACAATATGAAACTATATAGAACTAATAAAACAATATAAAACTATAGGAAACTATATAAAACTAAATGAAACTATATAATACTATATAAATCTATATGAAACTATATAAAACTATATGAAAATATATTAAACTGTATAAAACTATATAAAACTATATAAAACTGTATTATGCTATATAAAACAATATGAATCTATATAAAACTAATAAAACTATATAAAACTATAGAAAAATATATAAAACTATATACAACTATATAATACTATATCAAACTATATGAAACTATATAAAACTATATAAATCTATATAAAACTATATAAAACTATATGAAACAATATAAAACTAATAAAGCAATATAAAACTATATAAAACTAAATGAAACTATATTATACTATATGAAACTAATAAAACTAATAAAACTATATAAAACTATATAGAACTATATTAAACTAATTAAAACTGTATTAAAACTATATAAAACTATATAAAACTATATAAAACTATATGAAACTATATGAAACTATATAAAACTATATAAAACTATATAAAACTATATAAAACTAAATGAAACTAAATAATACTATATAAAACTATGTAAATCTATATAACACAAAATGAAACTATATAATACTATATAAAACTATATGAAACTATATAAAACTATATGAAACTATGTAAAACTATAGAAACCTAATAAAACTGTATAAAAATACATAAAACTATATAAAACTAATAAAACTATATAAAACTATATAAAACTATATAAAACTATATGAAACTATATAAAACTATATAATATTATATAATACTATATAAAACTATATGAAAATATATTAATCTGTATAAAACTATATAAAACTATACAAAACCATATGAAACTATATAAAACTATATAAGACTATATAAAACTATATGAAACTATATAAAACTAATAAAACAATATAAAACTATATAAAGCTTTATAAAACTATATAAAACTGTATAAAACTAATAGATATATATAAAACTATATGAAACTATATAAAACTATATAAAACTATATAAAACTATATAAAATTATATAATACTATATAAAACTATATGAAACTATATAAAACTATATAAAACTTTATAAAACTATACAAAAGAATATGAAACTATATAAAACTAATAAAACAATATAAAACTATATAAAACTATTTAAAACTAAATGAAACTATATAATACTATATAAATCTATATGAAACTATATAAAACTATATAAAACTATATAAAACTATATTAAACTATATAAAACTATATAAAACTATATAAAACTATATGAAACTATATGAAACTATATAAAAGTATATAAAACTATATAAAACTATATAAAATTATATGAAAATATAGAAAACTATATAAAACTATATAAAACAATATGAAACAATATAAAACTAATAAAACAATATGAAACTATGTAAAACTAAATGAAACTATATAATACTATATAAAACTATATAAAACTATATAAAACTATATAAAACTAAATGAAACAATATGAAACTATATAAAACTATATAAAACTATATAAAACTATATTAAACTATATAAAACTAAATAATACTATATAAAACTATATGAAACTATATAAAACTAAATAAAACTATATAAAACTATATAAAACTAAATGAAACTATATAATACTATCTAAAACTATATGAAACTATATAAAACTATATAAAACTATATAAAACTATATAAACCTATATCAAACTTTATAAAACTATATAAAATTGTATAAAACTATATAAAACTATATGAAACTATATAAAACTATATAAAACTATATGAAACTATATAAAACTATATTAAACTATATAAAACTATATAAAACAAATAAGACTATATAAAACTATATAAAACTATATAAAACTATATGAAACTGTATAAAACTGTATAAAACTATATAAAACTAATAAAACTAAATAAAACTATATAAAACTAATAAAACTATATAAAACTATATAAAACTATATAAAACTATATAAAAAAATATGAAACTATATAAAACTATATAAAACTAAGAAAACTATATAAAACTATATAAAAACTATATAAAACTACATAAAACTATATAAAACTATATAAAACTATATTAAAATATATAAAACTGTATAAAACTATATAAAACTATATGAAACTGTATAAAACTATATAAAACTATATAAAACTATGTAAAACTATATAAAACTATATGAAACTATATAAAACTATGTAAAACTATATAAAACTATATAAAACTATATGAAACTATATAAAACTAATAAAACAATATAAAACTATATAAAACCAAATGAAACTATATGATACTATATAAAACTATATAATACTATATAAAACTATATGAAACTATATAAAACTATATAAAACTATATGAAACTCTATAAAACTATATAAAACTAATAAAACTATATAAAACTATATAAAACTATATAAAACTATATAATACTATATAATACTATATAAAACTATATAGAACTATATAAAGCTATATTAAACTATATGAAACTATATAAAACTATATAAAACTAATAAAACTATATAAAACTATATGAAACTATATAAAACTATATAAAACTAATAAAACTATATAAAACTATATAGAACTATATTAAACTATTTAAAACTGTATTAAAGCTATATAAAGCTATATAAAACTATATAAAACTATATAAAGCTATATTAAACTATATGAAACTATATAAAACTATATAAAACTAATAAAACTATATAAAACTATATAAAACTATATAAAACTATATTAAACTATATTAAACTATATAAAACTATATAAAACTAATAAAACAATATAAAACTATATAGATCTATATTAAACTATATTAAACTATATAAAACTATACAAAATTATAAAGAACTATATAAAACTATATAAAACTGTATAAAACTATATAAAACTAATAAAACTATATAAAACTATATAAAACTATATAAAACTATATAAAAATAATAAAACTATATAAAACTATATAAAACTATATAATACTATATAATACTATATAAAACTATATAGAACTATATAAAGCTATATTAAACTATATGAAACAATATAAAACTATATAAAACTAATAAAACTATATAAAACTATATAAAACTATATGAAACTATATAAAACTAATAAAACAATATAAAACTATATAAAGCTTTATAAAACTATATAAAACTGTATAAAACTAATAGATATATATAAAACTATATGAAACTATATAAAACTATATAAAACTATATAAAACTATATAAAATTATATAATACTATATAAAACTATATGAAACTATATAAAACTATATAAAACTTTATAAAACTATACAAAAGAATATGAAACTATATAAAACTAATAAAACAATATAAAACTATATAAAACTATTTAAAACTAAATGAAACTATATAATACTATATAAATCTATATGAAACTATATAAAACTATATAAAACTATATAAAACTATATTAAACTATATAAAACTATATAAAACTATATAAAACTATATGAAACTATATGAAACTATATAAAAGTATATAAAACTATATAAAACTATATAAAATTATATGAAAATATAGAAAACTATATAAAACTATATAAAACAATATGAAACAATATAAAACTAATAAAACAATATGAAACTATGTAAAACTAAATGAAACTATATAATACTATATAAAACTATATAAAACTATATAAAACTATATAAAACTAAATGAAACAATATGAAACTATATAAAACTATATAAAACTATATAAAACTATATTAAACTATATAAAACTAAATAATACTATATAAAACTATATGAAACTATATAAAACTAAATGAAACTATATAAAACTATATAAAACTAAATGAAACTATATAATACTATCTAAAACTATATGAAACTATATTAAACTATATAAAACTATATAAAATTATATAAACCTATATCAAACTTTATAAAACTATATAAAATTGTATAAAACTATATAAAACTATATGAAACTATATAAAACTATATGAAACTATATAAAACTACATAAAACTATATAAAACTATATAAAACTATATTAAAATATATAAAACTGTATAAAACTATATAAAACTATATGAAACTGTATAAAACTATATAAAACTATGTAAAACTATATAAAACTATATGAAACTATATAAAACTATGTAAAACTATATAAAACTATATAAAACTATATGAAACTATATAAAACTAATAAAACAATATAAAACTATATAAAACCAAATGAAACTATATGATACTATATAAAACTATATAATACTATATAAAACTATATGAAACTATATAAAACTATATAAAACTATATGAAACTCTATAAAACTATATAAAACTAATAAAACTATATAAAACTATATAAAACTATATAAAACTATATAATACTATATAATACTATATAAAACTATATAGAACTATATAAAGCTATATTAAACTATATGAAACTATATAAAACTATATAAAACTAATAAAACTATATAAAACTATATGAAACTATATAAAACTATATAAAACTAATAAAACTATATAAAACTATATAAAACTATATAGAACTATATTAAACTATTTAAAACTGTATTAAAGCTATATAAAGCTATATAAAACTATATAAAACTATATAAAGCTATATTAAACTATATGAAACTATATAAAACTATATAAAACTAATAAAACTATATAAAACTATATAAAACTATATAAAACTATATTAAACTATATGAAACTATATAAAACTATATAAAACTAATAAAACAATATAAAACTATATAGATCTATATTAAACTATATTAAACCATATAAAACTATACAAAATTATAAAGAACTATATAAAACTATATAAAACTGTATAAAACTATATAAAACTAATAAAACTATATAAAACTATATAAAACTATATAAAACTATATAAAAATAATAAAACTATACAAAACTATATAAAACTATATAATACTATATAATACTATATAAAACTATATAAAACTATATAAAACTATATAAAACTATATAAAACTATATAAAACTATATAGAACTATATTAAACTATTTAAAACTAAATGAAACTAAATAATACTATATAAAAATATATGAAACTATATAAAACTATATAAAACTATATGAAACTATATAAAACTATATAAAACTAAATGAAACTATATAATACTATATAAAACTATATAAAACTATATAAAACTGTATAAAACTAATAAAACTATATAAAACCATATAAAACTGTATAAAACTATATAAAATTATATAAAACAAATAAACCTATATAAAACTATGTAGAACTATATTAAACTATTTAAAACTGTATTAAAACTATATAAAACTATATAAAACTATATAAAACTATATAAAACTATATGAAACTATATAAAACTATATAAAACTATATAAAACTAATAAAACTATATAAAACTATATAAAACTATATAATACTATATAAAACTATATAAAACTATATAAAACTATATAATACTATATAGAACTATATTAAAATATTTAAAACTAATAAAACTATATAAAACTATATGAAACTATATAAAATTATATAAAACTATATAAAACTAATAAAACTATATAAAACTATATAGAACCATATTAATCTATTTAAAACTGTATTAAAGCTATATAAAACTATATAAAACTCTATAAAACTAATAAAACTATATAAAACTATATAAAACTATATAATACTATATAAAACTATATAAAACCATATAAAACTATATTACTCTATATAAAACTATATAAAACTATATAAAACTATATAATACTAATAAAACTATATAAAACTATATAAAACTATATAAAACTATATAATACTAATAAAACTATATAAAACTATATAAAAATATATACTACTATATAGAACTATATTAAAATATTTAAAACTGTATTATAATTATATAAAACTATATAAAACTATATAAAACTATATAAAACTAATAAAACTATATAAAACTATATAGAACTATATTAAACTATTTAAAACTGTATAAAACTATATAAAACTCTATAAAACTATATAAAGCTATATAAAACTATATAAAGCTATATTAAACTATATGAAACTATATAAAACTATATAAAGCTAATAAAACTATATAAAACAATATAAAATTATACAAAATTATAAAGAACTATATAAAACTATATAAAACTGTATAAAACTATATAAAACTAATGAAACTATATAAAACTATATAGAACTATATTAAACTATTTAAAACTGTATTAAAGCTATATAAAACTATATAAAACTATATGAAACTATATAAAACTATATAAAGCTGTATAAAACTATATAAAACTATATAAAACTATATAAAACTATATAAAAGTATATGAAACTATATAAAACTATATAAAACTATATAAAACTATATGAAACTATATAAAACTATATAAATCTAATAAAACAAATAAAACTATATAAAACTATATAGAACTATATTAAACTACTTAAAACTGTACTGAAACTATATAAAACTATATAAAACTATATAAAACTATATGAAACTATATAAAACTATATAAAACTATGTAAAACTATATAAAACTATATGAAACTATATAAAACTATATAAAACTATATGAAACTATATGAAACTATATAAAAGTATATAAAACTATATGAAACTATATAAAACTATATAAATCTAATAAAACAAATAAAACTATATAAAACTATATAGAACTATATTAAACTATTTAAAACTGTATTAAATTTATATAAAAGTATATAAAACTATATAAAACTATATGAATCTATATGAAACTATATAAAACTATATAAAACTATATAAAACTATATAAAACTATATAATACTATATAGAACTATATTAACATATTTAAAACTAATAAAACTATATAAAACTATATGAAACTATATAAAATTATACAAAACTATATAAAACTAATAAAACTATATAAAACTATATAGAACCATATTAATCTATTTAAAACTGTATTAAAGCTATATAAAACTATATAAAACTCTATAAAACTAATAAAACTATATAAAACTATATAAAACTATATAATACTATATAAAACTATATAAAACTATATAAAACTATATTAAACTATATAAAACTACATAAAACTATATAAAACTATATAATACTAATAAAACTATATAAAACTATATGAAACTATATAAAACTATATAATACTAATAAAACTATATAAAACTGTATAAAAATATATAATACTATATAGAACTATATTAAAATATTTAAAACTGTATTATAATTATATAAAACTATATAAAACTGTATAAAACTATATAAAACTAATGAAACTAAATAAAACTATATAGAACTATATTAAACTATTCAAAACTGTATTAAAGCTATATAAAACTATATAAAACTATATGAAACTATATAAAACTATACAAAGCTGTATAAAACTATATAAAACTATATAAAACTATATAAAACTATATAAAACTATGTAAAACTATATAAAACTACATAAAGCTATATTAAACTATATGAAACTATATAAAACCATATAAAACTAATAAAACTATATAAAACTATATAGAACTATATTAAACTATATAAAACTATATAAAACTATATAAAACAATATAAAACTACGTGAAACTATATAAAACTAATAAAACTATATAAAACTATATGAAACTATATAAAACTATATACAACTAATAAAACTACATAAAACTAATAAAACTATATAAAACTATATAATACTACATAAAACAATATGAAACTATATAAATCTAATAAAACTATATAAAACTATATAAAACTATATAAAACTATATAAAACTATTTAAAACTTTATAAAACTAATAAAACTATATAAAACTATATAAAAGTATATAAAGCTATATTAAACTATATAAAACTATACAAAATTATAAAGAACTATATAAAACTATATAAAACTGTATAAAACTATATAAAACTAATAAAACTATATAAAAGTATATAAAACTATATAAAACTATACAAAATTATAAAGAACTATATAATACTATATAATACTATATAAAACTATATAAAACTATATAAAACTATATAAAACTATATAAAACTAATAAATCTATATAAAGCTATATAAAACTACATAATTCTATATAAAACTATATAAAACTATATCAAACTATATAAAACTATACAAAACTATATAAAACTATATAAAACTATATAAAACTAATAAATCTTTATAAAGCTATATAAAACTATATAATTCTATATAAAACTATATAAAACTATATAAAACTATATAAAACTATACAAAACTATATAAAACTATATAAAACTATATAATACTAATAAAACTATATAAAACTATATAAAACTATATAAAACTATATAAAACTATATAAAACTATAAAAAATTATAAAGAACTATATAAAATTATTTAAAAATATAAAACTATACAAAATTATAAAGAACTATATAAAACTATATTAAACTGTATAAAACTATATAAATCTAATAAAACTATATAAAACTATACAAAATTATAAAGAACTATATAAACCTATTTAAAACTATATAAAACTATATAAAACTATATAAAACTATACAAAATTATAAAGAACTATATAAAACTATATTAAACTGTATAAAACTATATAAAACTAATAAAACTATATAAAACTATATAAAACTATATAAAACTATATGAAACTAATAAAACTCTATAATACTATATAAAACAATATGAAACTATATAAAAGTATATAAAATTATATAAAACTATATTAAACTATATAAAACTATATAAAACTATATAAAACTAATAAAACTATATAAAACTATATAAAACTATATAAAACTATATAAATACTATATAAAACTATATAAAACTAATAAAAATATATTAAAATATATGAAACTATATAAAACTATATAAAACTATATAAAACTATACAAAATTATAAAGAATTATATAAAACTATATAAAACTGTATAAAACTATATACAACTAATAAAACTATATAAAAGTATATAAAACTATATAAAACTATACAAAATTATAAAGAACTATATAAAACTATTTAAAACTATATAAAACTATATAAAACTATACAAAATTATATAAAACTAATAAAACTAATAACACTATATAAAACGATATAAAACTAAATGAAACTATATAATACTATATAAAACTATATGAAACTATACAATACTATATAAAACTATATAAAACTTTATTAAACCATATAAAACTATATAAAACTAGTAAAACTATATAAAACTGTATAAAACTATATAAAACTATATAAAACTATACAAAATTATAAAGAACTGTATAAAACTATATTAAACTGTATAAAACTATATAAAACTAATAAAACTATATAAAACTATATAAAACTATATAATACTATATAATACTATATAAAACTATATAAAACTATATAAACCTATATTAAACTATATGAAACTATTTAAAACTTTATAAAACTAATAAAACTATATAAAACTATATAAAACTATATAATACTATATAAAACAATATGAAACTATATAAAACTAATAAAATTATATAAAACTATATAAAACTAAATAAAACTATATAAAACTATATAAAACTAATAAAACTAATAAAACTATATAAAACTATTTAAAACTATATAAAACTATATAAAACTATATAAAACTATACAAAATTATAAAGAATTATATAAAACTATATAAAACTGTATAAAACTATATACAACTAATAAAACTGTATAAAAGTATATAAAACTATATAAAACTATACAAAATTATAAAGAACTATATAAAACTATATTAAAATGTATAAAACTATATAAAACTAATAAAACTATATAAAACTATATAAAACTATATGAAACTATAAAAAATTATAAAGAACTATATAAACCTATTTAAAACTATATAAAACTATATAAAACTATATAAAACTATATAAAACTATACAAAATTATAAAGAACTATATAAAACTATATTAAAATGTATAAAACTATATAAAACTAATAAAACTATATAAAACTATATAAAACTATATAAAACTATATAAAACTATATAAAACTAATAAAACTATATAAAACTATATAAAACTATATATAACTATATAAAGCTATATAAAGCTATATAAAACTAATAAAACTATATAAAACTATATAAAACTATATATATCTACATAAAACTATATAAAACTATATAAAACTATATATATCTATATAAAACTATATAAATCTATATAAAGCTATATAAAACTAAATGAAACTATATGAAACTATATAAAACTATATAGAACTATAATAAAATATTTAAAACTGTATTAAAACTATATAAAACTATATAAAACTATATAAAACTATATAAAACTATATAAAACTATATAAAACTATATGAAACTATATAAAACTATATAAAACTATATGAAACTATATAAAACTATATAAAACTGTATAAAACTATATAAAACTCTATAAAACTATATAAAACTATATAAAACTATATAAAACTATATAAAACTATATGAAACTATATAAAACTATATAAAACTAATAAAACTATATAAAACTATATAAAACTATATAATACTATATAAAACTATATAAAACTATATAAAACTATATAAAACTATATAAAACTATATAATACTAATAAAACTATATAAAACTATATAAAACTATATAATACTATATAATACTATATAAAACTATATAAAACTATATAAACCTATATTAAACTATATGAAACTATTTAAAACTTTATAAAACTAATAAAACTATATAAAACTATATAAAACTATATAAAACTATATAATACTATATAAAACAATATGAAACTATATAAAACTATATAAAACTATATAAAACTATATAAAACTATACAAAATTATAAGGAACTATATAAAACTATATTAAACTGTATAAAACTATATAAAATTAATAAATCTATATAAAACTATATAGAACTATATTAAACTATTTAAAACTGTATTAAAGCTATATAAAACTATATAAAACTATATGAAACTATATAAAACTATATAAAACTATACAAAGCTATATAAAACTATATAAAATTATATGAAAATATATAAAACTAAAAAAACTATATAAAACTATATAAAACTGTATAAAACGATATAAAACTATATAATACTATATAATACTATATAAAACTATATAAAACTATATAAAACCTTATTAAACTATATAAAACTATATAAAACTAATAAAACTTTATAAAACTATATAAAACTATATAAAACTATATAAAACTATATAATAACATATAAAACTATATAAAACTATATAAAACTATATAAAACTATATAAAACTATATAAAACTATATAATAACATATAAAACTATATAAAACTATATAAAACTATATAAAACTATATAATAACATATAAAACTATATAAAACTATATAAAACTATATAAAACTATATAATACTATATAAAACAATATGAAAATATATAAAACTAATAAAACTATATAAAACTATATAAAACTAAATAAAACTATATAAGACTATATAAAACTAATAAAACTAATAAAACTAATAAAACTAATAAAACTATATAAAACTATATAAAACTATATAAAACGATATAAAGCTATACAAAATTATAAAGAACTATATAAAACTATACAAAATTATAAAGAACTATATAAGACTATATTAAACTGTATAAAACTATATAAAACTAATAAAACTATATAAAGCTATCTAGAACTATATTAAACTATTTAAAACTGTATTAAAGCTATATAAAACTATATAAAACTATATAATACTATATAAAACAATATGAAACTATATAAAACTAATTAAACTATATAAAACTATATAAAGCTATATAAAACTATATAAAATTATATGAAACTATATAAAACTAAAAAAACTATATAAAACTATATAAAACTGTATAAAACGATATAAAACTATATAATACTATATAATACTATATAAAACTATATAAAGCTATATAAAACCTTATTAAACTATATAAAACTATATAAAACTAATAAAACTATATAAAACCATATAAAACTATATAAAACTATATAAAACTATATAATAACATATAAAACTATATAAAACTATATAAAACTATATAATACTATATAAAACAGTATGAAACTATATAAAACTAATAAAACTATACAAAACTATATAAAACTAAATAAAACAATATAAAACTATATAAAACTATATAAAACTATATAAAACTATGTAAAACTATATAATACTGTATAAAACTATATGAAACAATATAAAACTATATAAAACTAATAAAACTATATAAAACTATATAAAACTATATAAAACTATATAAAACTATATAAAACTAATAAAACTATATAAAAATATATAAAACTATATATAACTATATAAAACTATATAAAACTATATAAAACTAATAATACTATATAAAACTATATAAAACTATATAAAACTATACAAAATTATAAGGAGCTATATAAAACTATATTAAACTGTATAAAACTATATAAAACTAATAAATCTATATAAAACTATATAGAACTATATTAAACTAATTAAAACTGTATTAAAGCTATATGAAACTATATAAAACTATATGAAACTATATAAAACTATATAAAACTATATAAAACTATATAAAACAATATAAAACTAATAAAACTATATAAAACTATATCAATAATATATAAAACTATATAAAACTATATAAAACTAATAAAACTATATAAAACTATGTAAAACTATATAAAACTATATAAAATTATATGAAACTATATAAAACTAAAAAAACTATATAAAACTATATAAAACTGTATAAAACGATATGAAACTATATAATACTATATAATATTATATAAAACTATATAAAACTATATAAAACTATATTAAACTATATAAATCTATATAAAACTAATAAATCTATATAACACTATATAAAACTATATAAAATTATATGAAACTATATAAAACTAATAAAACTATATAAAACTATATAAAACTATATAAAACTAATAAAACTATATAAAACTATATAAAACTAATAAAACTATATAAAACTATATAAAACTATATATAACTATATAAAACTATACAAAACTATATAAAACTAATAAAAGTATATAGAACTATATAAAACTATATATAACTATATAAAACTATACAATACTATATAAAACTAATAAAACTATATAAAACTATATAAAACTATATAAAACTAATAAAACGATATAAAACGATATAAAACGATATAAAACTATATAATACTATATAATACCATATAAAACTATATAAAACTATATGAAACTTTATAAAACTATATAAAACTATATAAAACTATACAAAATTATAAGGAACTATATAAAACTATATTAAACTGTATAAAACTATATAAAACTAATAAATCTATATAAAACTATATAATACTATATAATACTATATAAAACTATATAGAACTATATAAAGCTATATTAAACTATATGAAACTATATAAAACTATATAAAACTAATAAAACTATATAAAACTATATGAAACTATATAAAACTATATAAAACTAATAAAACTATATAAAACTATATAGAACTATATTAAACTATTTAAAACTGTATTAAAGCTATATAAAGCTATATAAAACTATATAAAACTATATAAAGCTATATTAAACTATATGAAACTATATAAAACTATATAAAACTAATAAAACTATATAAAACTATATAAAACTATATAAAACTATATAAAACTATATTAAACTATATTAAACTATATAAAACTATATAAAACTAATAAAACAATATAAAACTATATAGATCTATATTAAATTATATTAAACTATATAAAACTATACAAAATTATAAAGAACTATATAAAACTATATAAAACTGTATAAAACTATATAAAACTAATAAAACTATATAAAACTATATAAAACTATATAAAACTATATAAAAATAATAAAACTATATAAAACTATATAAAACTATATAATACTATATAATACTATATAAAACTATATAGAACTATATAAAGCTATATTAAACTATATGAAACAATATAAAACTATATAAAACTAATAAAACTATATAAAACTATATAAAACTATATGAAACTATATAAAACTAATAAAACAATATAAAACTATATAAAGCTTTATCAAACTATATAAAACTGTATAAAACTAATAGATATATATAAAACTATATGAAACTATATAAAACTATATAAAACTATATAAAACTATATAAAATTATATAATACTATATAAAACTATATGAAACTATATAAAACTATATAAAACTTTATAAAACTATACAAAAGAATATGAAACTATATAAAACTAATAAAACAATATAAAACTATATAAAACTATTTAAAACTAAATGAAACTATATAATACTATATAAATCTATATGAAACTATATAAAACTATATAAAACTATATAAAACTATATTAAACTATATAAAACTATATAAAACTATATAAAACTATATGAAACTATATGAAACTATATAAAAGTATATAAAACTATATAAAACTATATAAAATTATATGAAAATATAGAAAACTATATAAAACTATATAAAACAATATGAAACAATATAAAACTAATAAAACAATATGAAACTATGTAAAACTAATTGAAACTATATAATACTATATAAAACTATATAAAACTATATAAAACTATATAAAACTAAATGAAACAATATGAAACTATATAAAACTATATAAAACTATATAAAACTATATTAAACTATATAAAACTAAATAATACTATATAAAACTATATGAAACTATATAAAACTAAATAAAACTATATAAAACTATATAAAACTAAATGAAACTATATAATACTATCTAAAACTATATGAAACTATATAAAACTATATAAAACTATATAAAATTATATAAACCTATATCAAACTTTATAAAACTATATAAAATTGTATAAAACTATATAAAACTATATGAAACTATATAAAACTATATAAAACTATATGAAACTATATAAAACTATATTAAACTATACAAAACTATATAAAACAAATAAAACTATATAAAACTATATAAAACTATATAAAACTATATAAAACTGTATAAAACTGTATAAAACTATATAAAACTAATAAAACTATATAAAACTATATAAAACTAATAAAACTATATAAAACTATTTAAAACTATATAAAACTATATAAAAAAATATGAAACTATATAAAACTATATAAAACTAAGAAAACTATATAAAACTATATAAAACTATATAAAACTACATAAAACTATATAAAACTATATAAAACTATATTAAAATATATAAAACTGTATAAAACTATATAAAACTATATGAAACTGTATAAAACTATATAAAACTATGTAAAACTATATAAAACTATATGAAACTATATCAAACTATGTAAAACTATATAAAACTATATAAAACTATATGAAACTATATAAAACTAATAAAACAATATAAAACTATATAAAACCAAATGAAACTATATGATACTATATAAAACTATATAATACTATATAAAACTATATGAAACTATATAAAACTATATAAAACTATATGAAACTCTATAAAACTATATAAAACTAATAAAACTATATAAAACTATATAAAACTATATAAAACTATATAATACTATATAATACTATATAAAACTATATAGAACTATATAAAGCTATATTAAACTATATGAAACTATATAAAACTATATAAAACTAATAAAACTATATAAAACTATATGAAACTATATAAAACTATATAAAACTAATAAAACTATATAAAACTATATAGAACTATATTAAACTATTTAAAACTGTATTAAAGCTATATAAAGCTATATAAAACTATATAAAACTATATAAAGCTATATTAAAGTATATGAAACTATATAAAACTATATAAAACTAATAAAACTATATAAAACTATATAAAACTATATAAAACTATATTAAACTATATTAAACTATATAAAACTAATAAAACAATATAAAACTATATAGATCTATATTGAACTATATTAAACTATATAAAACTATACAAAATTATAAAGAACTATATAAAACTATATAAAACTGTATAAAACTATATAAAACTAATAAAACTATATAAAACTATATAAAACTATATAAAACTATATAAAAATAATAAAACTATATAAAACTATATAAAACTATATAATACTATATAATACTATATAAAACTATATAAAACTATATAAAACTATATAAAACTATATAGAACTATATTAAACTATTTAAAACTAAATGAAACTAATAATACTATATAAAAATATATGAAACTATATAAAACTATATAAAACTATATGAAACTATATAAAACTATATAAAACTATGTAAAACTATATAAAACTATATGAAACTATATAAAACTATATAAAACTATATGAAACTATATGAAACTATATAAAACTATATAAAACTATATGAAACAATATAAAACTATATAAATCTAATAAAACAAATAAAACTATATAAAACTATATAGAACTATATTAAACTATTTAAAACTGTCCTAAAGCTATATAAAACTATATAAAACTATATGAAACTATATAAAACTAATATAACTATATAAAACTATATGAAACTATATAAAACTAATATAACTATATAAAACTATATGAAACTATATAAAACTATATAAAACTAAATGAAACTATATAATACTATATAAAACTATATAAAACTATATAAAACTGTATAAAACTAATAAAACTATATAAAACCATATAAAGCTGTATAAAACTATATAAAATTATATAAAACAAATAAAACTATATAAAACTATGTAGAACTATATTAAACTATTTATAACTGTATTAAAACTATATAAAACTATATAAAACTATATAAAACTATATAAAACTATATGAAACTATATAAAACTATATAAAACTATATAAAACTAATAAAACTATATAAAACTATATAAAACTATATAATACTATATAAAACCATATAAAACTATATAAAACTATATAATACTATATAGAACTATATTAAAATATTTAAAACTAATAAAACTATATAAAACTATATGAAACTATATAAAATTATATAAAACTATATAAAACTAATAAAACTATATAAAACTATATAGAACCATATTAATCTATTTAAAACTGTATTAAAGCTATATAAAACTATATAAAACTCTATAAAACTAATAAAACTATATAAAACTATATAAAACTATATAATACTATATAAAACTATATAAAACCATATAAAACTATATTAATCTATATAAAACTATATAAAACTATATAAAACTATATAATACTAATAAAACTATATAAAACTATATAAAACTATATAAAACTATATAATACTAATAAAACTATATAAAACTATATAAAACTATATAATACTAATAAAACTATATAAAACTATATAAAAATATATACTACTATATAGAACTATATTAAAATATTTAAAACTGTATTATAATTATATAAAACTATATAAAACTATATAAAACTATATAAAACTAATAAAACTATATAAAACTATATAGAACTATATTAAACTATTTAAAACTGTATAAAACTATATAAAACTCTATAAAACTATATAAAGCTATATAAAACTATATAAAGCTATATTAAACTATATGAAACTATATAAAACTATATAAAGCTAATAAAACTATATAAAACAATATAAAACTATACAAAATTATAAAGAACTATATAAAACTATATAAAACTGTATAAAACTATATAAAACTAATGAAACTATATAAAACTATATAGAACTATATTAAACTATTTAAAACTGTATTAAAGCTATATAAAACTATATAAAACTATATGAAACTATATAAAACTATATAAAGCTGTATAAAACTATATAAAACTATATAAAACTATATAAAACTATATAAAAGTATATGAAACTATATAAAACTATATAAAACTATATAAAACTATATGAAACTATATAAAACTATATAAATCTAATAAAACAAATAAAACTATATAAAACTATATAGAACTATATTAAACTACTTAAAACTGTACTGAAACTATATAAAACTATATAAAACTATATAAAACTATATGAAACTATATAAAACTATATAAAACTATGTAAAACTATATAAAACTATATGAAACTATATAAAACTATATAAAACTATATGAAACTATATAAAACTAATAAAAGTATATAAAACTATATGAAACTATATAAACCTATATAAAACTATATGAAACTATATAAAACTAATAAAACTATATAAAACTATATGAAACTATATAAAACTATATAAAACTAATAAAACTATATAAAACTATATAATACTATATAAAACAATATGAAACTATATAAAACTAATAAAACCATATAAAACTATATAAAACTATATAAAACTATATAAAAATATAAAACTATATAAAACTAATAAAACTATATAAAGCTATATAAAACTATATAATACTATATAAAACTATATAAAACTAATAAAACTATATAAAACTATATAATACTATATAAAACAATATGAAACTATATAAAACTAATAAAACTATATAAAACTATATAAAACTATATAAAACTATATAAAACTAATAAAACTAATAAAACTATATAAAACTATATAGAACTATATTAAACTATTTAAAACTGTATTAAAGATATATAAAACTATATAAAACTATATGAAACCATATAAAACTATATAAAACTGTATAAAACTATATAAAACTCTATAAAACTGTATAAAACTATATTAAACTATATAAAACTATATAAAACTATATAAAGCTATATTAAACTATATGAAACTATATAAAACTATATGAAACTAATAAAACTATATAAAACTATATAAAACTATATAAAACTATATAGAACTATATTAAACTATTTAAAACTGTATTAAAGATATATAAAACTATATAAAACTATATGAAACCATATAAAACTATATAAAACTGTATAAAACTATATAAAACTCTATAAAACTATATAAAGCTATATTAAACTATATGAAACTATATAAAACTATATGAAACTAATAAAACTATATAAAACTATATAAAACTATATAAAACTATATAGAACTATATTAAACTATTTAAAACTGTATTAAAGATATATAAAACTATATAAAACTAATAAAACTATATAAAACTATATAAAACTATATGAAACTATATAAAACTATATACAACTAATAAAACTACATAAAACTAATAAAACTATATAAAACTATATAATACTACATAAAACAATATGAAACTATATAAAACTGATAAAACCATATAAAACTATATAAAACTATATAAAACTATATAAAACTATATAAAACTATTTAAAACTTTATAAAACTAATAAAACTATATAAAACTATATAAAAGTATATAAAGCTATATTAAACTATATAAAACTATACAAAATTATAAAGAACTATATAAAACTATATAAAACTGTATAAAACTATATAAAACTAATAAAACTATATAAAAGTATATAAAACTATATAAAACTATACAAAATTATAAAGAACTATATAATACTATATAATACTATATAAAACTATATAAAACTATATAAAACTATATAAAACTATATAAAACTAATAAATCTATATAAAGCTATATAAAACTATATAATTCTATATAAAACTATATAAAACTATATCAAACTATATAAAACTATACAAAACTATATAAAACTATATAAAACTATATAAAACTAATAAATCTTTATAAAGCTATATAAAACTATATAATTCTATATAAAACTATATAAAACTATATAAAACTATATAAAACTATATAAAACTATATAAAACTATACAAAACTATATAAAACTATATAAAACTATATAATACTAATAAAACTATATAAAACTATATAAAACTATATAAAACTATATAAAACTATATAAAACTATAAAAAATTATAAAGAACTATATAAAACTATTTAAAAATATAAAACTATACAAAATTATAAAGAACTATATAAAACTATATTAAACTGTATAAAACTATATAAATCTAATAAAACTATATAAAACTATACAAAATTATAAAGAACTATATAAACCTATTTAAAACTATATAAAACTATATAAAACTATATAAAACTATATAAAACTATATAAAACTATGTAAAACTATATGAAACTAATAAAACTATATAAATACTATATAAAACTATATAAAACTAATAAAAATATATTAAAATATATGAAACTATATAAAACTATATAAAACTATATAAAACTATATAAAACTATATAAAACTATATAAAACTATATGAAACTAATAAAACTATATAAATACTATATAAAACTATATAAAACTAATAAAAATATATTAAAATATATGAAACTATATAAAACTATATAAAACTATATAAAACTAATAAAACTATATAAAACTATATAAAACTATATATAACTATATAAAGCTATATAAAGCTATATAAAACTAATAAAACTATATAAAACTATATAAAACTATATATATCTATATAAAACTATATAAAACTATATAAAACTAATAAAACTATATAAAACTATATAAAACTATATATATCTATATAAAACTATATAAAACTATATAAAGCTATATAAAACTAAATGAAACTATATGAAACTATATAAAACTATATAGAACTATAATAAAATATGTAAAACTGTATTAAAACTATATAAAACTATATAAAACTATATAAAACTATATAAAACTATAGAAAACTATATGAAACTATATAAAACTATATAAAACTATATGAAACTATATAAAACTATATAAAACTGTATAAAACTATATAAAACTCTATAAAACTATATAAAACTATATAAAACTATATAAAACTATATAAAACTATATGAAACTATATAAAACTATATAAAACTAATAAAACTATATAAAACTATATAAAACTATATAATACTATATAAAACTATATAAAACTATATAAAACTATATAAAACTATATAAAACTATATAATACTAATAAAACTATATAAAACTATATAAAACTATATAATACTATATAATACTATATAAAACTATATAAAACTATATAAACCTATATTAAACTATATGAAACTATTTAAAACTTTATAAAACTAATAAAACTATATAAAACTATATAAAACTATATAAAACTATATAAAACTATATAAAACTATATAATACTATATAAAACAATATGAAACTATATAAAACTATATAAAACTATATAAAACTATATAAAACTATACAAAATTATAAGGAACTATATAAAACTATATTAAACTGTATAAAACTATATAAAATTAATAAATCTATATAAAACTATATAGAACTATATTAAACTATTTAAAACTGTATTAAAGCTATATAAAACTATATAAAACTATATGAAACTATATAAAACTATATAAAACTATACAAAGCTATATAAAACTATATAAAATTATATGAAAATATATAAAACTAAAAAAACTATATAAAACTATATAAAACTGTATAAAACGATATAAAACTATATAATACTATATAATACTATATAAAACTATATAAAACTATATAAAACCTTATTAAACTATATAAAACTATATAAAACTAATAAAACTATATAAAACTATATAAAACTATATAAAACTATATAAAACTATATAATAACATATAAAACTATATAAAACTATATAAAACTATATAAAACTATATAATAACATATAAAACTATATAAAACTATATAAAACTATATAAAACTATATAATACTATATAAAACAATATGAAACTATATAAAACTAATAAAACTATATAAAACTATATAAAACTAAATAAAACTATATAAGACTATATAAAACTAATAAAACTAATAAAACTAATAAAACTAATAAAACTATATAAAACTATATAAAACTATATAAAACGATATAAAACTATACAAAATTATAAAGAACTATATAAAACTATACAAAATTATAAAGAACTATATAAGACTATATTAAACTGTATAAAACTATATAAAACTAATAAAACTATATAAAGCTATCTAGAACTATATTAAACTATTTAAAACTGTATTAAAGCTATATAAAACTATATAAAACTATATAATACTATATAAAACAATATGAAACTATATAAAACTAATTAAACTATATAAAACTATATAAAGCTATATAAAACTATATAAAATTATATGAAACTATATAAAACTAAAAAAACTATATAAAACTATATAAAACTGTATAAAACGATATAAAACTATATAATACTATATAATACTATATAAAACTATATAAAGCTATATAAAACCTTATTAAACTATATAAAACTATATAAAACTAATAAAACTATATAAAACCATATAAAACTATATAAAACTATATAAAACTATATAATAACATATAAAACTATATAAAACTATATAAAACTATATAATACTATATAAAACAGTATGAAACTATATAAAACTAATAAAACTATACAAAACTATATAAAACTAAATAAAACAATATAAACTATATAAAACTATATAAAACTATATAAAACTATATAAAACTATATAATACTGTATAAAACTATATGAAACAATATAAAACTATATAAAACTAATAAAACTATATAAAACTATATAAAACTATATAAAACTATATAAAACTATATAAAACTATATAAAACTAATAAAACTATACAAAAATATATAAAACTATATATAACTATATAAAACTATATAAAACTATATAAACTAATAATACTATATAAAACTAATAAAACTATATAAAACTATACAAAATTATAAGGAACTATATAAAACTATATTAAACTGTATAAAACTATATAAAACTAATAAATCTATATAAAACTATATAGAACTATATTAAACTAATTAAAACTGTATTAAAGCTATATGACACTATATAAAACTATATGAAACTATATAAAACTATATAAAACTATATAAAACTATATAAAACAATATAAAACTAATAAAACTATATAAAACTATATAAATAATATATAAAACTATATAAAACTATATAAAACTAATAAAACTATATAAAACTATGTAAAACTATATAAAACTATATAAAATTATATGAAACTATATAAAACTAAAAAAACTATATAAAACTATATAAAACTGTATAAAACGATATGAAACTATATAATACTATATAATATTATATAAAACTATATAAAAACTATATAAAAACTATATTAAACTATATAAATCTATATAAAACTAATAAATCTATATAACACTATATAAAACTATATAAAATTATATGAAACTATATAAAACTAATAAAACTATATAAAACTATATAAAACTATATAAAACTAATAAAACTATATAAAACTATATAAAACTAATAAAACTATATAAAACTATATATAACTATATAAAACTATACAAAACTATATAAAACTAATAAAACTATATAGAACTATATAAAACTATATATAACTATATAAAACTATACAATACTATATAAAACTAATAAAACTATATAAAACTATATAAAACTATATAAAACTAATAAAACGATATAAAACGATATAAAACGATATAAAACTATATAATACTATATAATACCATATAAAACTATATAAAACTATATGAAACTTTATAAAACTATATAAAACTATATAAAACTATATAAAACTATATAAAACTATATGAAACTATATAAAACTAATAAAACAATATAAAACTATATAGAACTAAGTGAAACTATATAATTCTATATAAAACTAATGAAACTAATAAAACTATATAAAACTATATAGAACTATGTTAAACTATTTAAAACTGTATTAAAACTATATAAAGTATATAAAACAAATAAAACTATATAAAACTATATAAAATTATATAAACCTATATCAAACTTTATAAAACTATATAAAATTGTATAAAACTATATAAAACTATATGAAACTATATAAAACTATATAAAACTATATGAAACTATATAAAACTATATTAAACTATATAAAACTATATAAAACAAATAAAACTATATAAAACTATATAAAACTATATAAAACTATATAAAACTGTATAAAACTGTATAAAACTATATAAAACTAATAAAACTATATAAAACTATATAAAACTAATAAAACTATATAAAACTATATAAAACTATATAAAACTATATAAAAAAATATGAAACTATATAAAACTATATAAAACTAAGAAACTATATAAAACTATATAAAACTATATAAAACTACATAAAACTATATAAAACTATATAAAACTATATTAAAATATATAAAACTGTATAAAACTATATAAAACTATATGAAACTGTATAAAACTATATAAAACTATGTAAAACTATATAAAACTATATGAAACTATATCAAACTATGTAAAACTATATAAAACTATATAAAACTATATGAAACTATATAAAACTAATAAAACAATATAAAACTATATAAAACCAAATGAAACTATATGATACTATATAAAACTATATAATACTATATAAAACTATATGAAACTATATAAAACTATATAAAACTAATAAAACTATATAAAACTATATAAAACTATATAAAACTATATAATACTATATAATACTATATAAAACTATATAGAACTATATAAAGCTATATTAAACTATATGAACTATATAAAACTATATAAAACTAATAAAACTATATAAAACTATATGAAACTATATAAAACTATATAAAACTAATAAAAACTATATAAAACTATATAGAACTATATTAAACTATTTAAAAACTGTATTAAAGCTATATAAAGCTATATAAAACTATATAAAACTATATAATGCTATATTAAAGTATATGAAACTATATAAAACTATATAAAACTAATAAAACTATATAAAACTATATAAAACTATATAAAACTATATTAAACTATATTAAACTATATAAAACTATATAAAACTAATAAAACAATATAAAACTATATAGATCTATATTAAACTATATTAAACTATATAAAACTATACAAAATTATAAAGAACTATATAAAACTATATAAAACTGTATAAAACTATATAAAACTAATAAAACTATATAAAACTATATAAAACTATATAAACTATATAAAATAATAAAACTATATAAAACTATATAAAACTATATAATACTATATAATACTATATAAAACTATATAAAACTATATAAAACTATATAAAACTATATAGAACTATATTAAACTATTTAAAACTAAATGAAACTAATAATACTATATAAAAATATATGAAACTATATAAAACTATATAAAACTATATGAAACTATATAAAACTATATAAAACTATGTAAAACTATATAAAACTATATGAAACTATATAAAACTATATAAAACTATATGAAACTATATGAAACTATATAAAACTATATAAAACTATATGAAACAATATAAAACTATATAAATCTAATAAAACAAATAAAACTATATAAAACTATATAGAACTATATTAAACTATTTAAAACTGTCCTAAAGCTATATAAAACTATATAAAACTATATGAAACTATATAAAACTAATATAACTATATAAAACTATATGAAACTATATAAAACTAATATAACTATATAAAACTATATGAAACTATATAAAACTATATAAAGCTAAATGAAACTATATAATACTATATAAAACTATATAAAACTATATAAAACTGTATAAAACTAATAAAACTATATAAAACCATATAAAGCTGTATAAAACTATATAAAATTATATAAAACAAATAAAACTATATAAAACTATGTAGAACTATATTAAACTATTTAAAACTGTATTAAAACTATATAAAACTATATAAAACTATATAAAACTATATAAAACTATATGAAACTATATAAAACTATATAAAACTATATAAAACTAATAAAACTATATAAAACTATATAAAACTATATAATACTATATAAAACCATATAAAACTATATAAAACTATATAATACTATATAGAACTATATTAAAATATTTAAAACTAATAAAACTATATAAAACTATATGAAACTATATAAAAATTATATAAAACTATATAAAACTAATAAAACTATATAAAACTATATAGAACCATATTAATCTATTTAAAACTGTATTAAAGCTATATAAAACTATATAAAACTCTATAAAACTAATAAAACTATATAAAACTATATAAAACTATATAATACTATATAAAACTATATAAAACCATATAAAACTATATTAATCTATATAAAACTATATAAAACTATATAAAACTATATAATACTAATAAAACTATATAAAACTATATAAAACTATATAAAACTATATAATACTAATAAAACTATATAAAACTATATAAAACTATATAATACTAATAAAACTATATAAAACTATATAAAAATATATACTACTATATAGAACTATATTAAAATATTTAAAACTGTATTATAATTATATAAAACTATATAAAACTATATAAAACTATATAAAACTAATAAAACTATATAAAACTATATAGAACTATATTAAACTATTTAAAACTGTATAAAACTATATAAAACTCTATAAAACTATATAAAGCTATATAAAACTATATAAAGCTATATTAAACTATATGAAACTATATAAAACTATATAAAGCTAATAAAACTATATAAAACAATATAAAACTATACAAAATTATAAAGAACTATATAAAACTATATAAAACTGTATAAAACTATATAAAACTAATGAAACTATATAAAACTATATAGAACTATATTAAACTATTTAAAACTGTATTAAAGCTATATAAAACTATATAAAACTATATGAAACTATATAAAACTATATAAAGCTGTATAAAAACTATATAAAACTATATAAAACTATATAAAACTATATAAAAGTATATGAAACTATATAAAACTATATAAAACTATATAAACTATATGAAACTATATAAAACTATATAAATCTAATAAAACAAATAAAACTATATAAAACTATATAGAACTATATTAAACTACTTAAAACTGTACTGAAACTATATAAAACTATATAAAACTATATAAAACTATATGAAACTATATAAAACTATATAAAACTATGTAAAACTATATAAAACTATATGAAACTATATAAAACTATATAAAACTATATGAAACTATATAAAACTAATAAAAGTATATAAAACTATATGAAACTATATAAACCTATATAAAACTATATGAAACTATATAAAACTAATAAAACTATATAAAACTATATGAAACTATATAAAACTATATAAAACTAATAAAACTATATAAAACTATATAATACTATATAAAACAATATGAAACTATATAAAACTAATAAAACCATATAAAACTATATAAAACTATATAAAACTATATAAAAATATAAAACTATATAAAACTAATAAAACTATATAAAGCTATATAAAACTATATAATACTATATAAAACTATATAAAACTAATAAAACTATATAAAACTATATAATACTATATAAAACAATATGAAACTATATAAAACTAATAAAACTATATAAAACTATATAAAACTATATAAAACTATATAAAACTAATAAAACTAATAAAACTATATAAAACTATATAGAACTATATTAAACTATTTAAACTGTATTAAAGATATATAAAACTATATAAAACTATATGAAACCATATAAAACTATATAAAACTGTATAAAACTATATAAAACCCTATAAAACTGTATAAAACTATATTAAACTATATAAAACTATATAAAACTATATAAAGCTATATTAAACTATATGAAACTATATAAAACTATATGAAACTAATAAAACTATATAAAACTATATAAAACTATATAAAACTATATAGAACTATATTAAACTATTTAAAACTGTATTAAAGATATATAAAACTATATAAAACTATATGAAACCATATAAAACTATATAAAACTGTATAAAACTATATAAAACTCTATAAAACTATATAAAGCTATATTAAACTATATGAAACTATATAAAACTATATGAAACTAATAAAACTATATAAAACTATATAAAACTATATAAAACTATATAGAACTATATTAAACTATTTAAAACTGTATTAAAGATATATAAAACTATATAAAACTAATAAAACTATATAAAACTATATGAAACTATATAAAACTATATACAACTAATAAAACTACATAAAACTAATAAAACTATATAAAACTATATAATACTACATAAAACAATATGAAACTATATAAAACTGATAAAACCATATAAAACTATATAAAACTATATAAAACTATATAAAACTATATAAAACTATTTAAAACTTTATAAAACTAATAAAACTATATAAAACTATATAAAAGTATATAAAGCTATATTAAACTATATAAAACTATACAAAATTATAAAGAACTATATAAAACTATATAAAACTGTATAAAACTATATAAAACTAATAAAACTATATAAAAGTATATAAAACTATATAAAACTATACAAAATTATAAAGAACTATATAATACTATATAATACTATATAAAACTATATAAAACTATATAAAACTATATAAAACTATATAAACTAATAAATCTATATAAAGCTATATAAAACTATATAATTCTATATAAAACTATATAAAACTATATAAAACTATATGAAACTAATAAAACTATATAAAACTATATAAAACTATATAAAACTATATAAAACTATACAAAACTATATAAAACTATATAAAACTATATAATACTAATAAAACTATATAAAACTATATAAAACTATATAAAACTATATAAAACTATATAAAACTATAAAAAATTATAAAGAACTATATAAAACTATTTAAAAATATAAAACTATACAAAATTATAAAGAACTATATAAAACTATATTAAACTGTATAAAACTATATAAATCTAATAAAACTATATAAAACTATACAAAATTATAAAGAACTATATAAACCTATTTAAAACTATATAAAACTATATAAAACTATATAAAACTATATAAAACTATATAAAACTATATAAAACTATATGAAACTAATAAAACTATATAAATACTATATAAAACTATATAAAACTAATAAAAATATATTAAAATATATGAAACTATATAAAACTATATAAAACTATATAAAACTATATAAAACTATATAAAACTATATAAAACTATATGAAACTAATAAAACTATATAAATACTATATAAAACTATATAAAACTAATAAAAATATATTAAAATATATGAAACTATATAAAACTATATAAAACTATATAAAACTAATAAAACTATATAAAACTATATAAAACTATATATAACTATATAAAGCTATATAAAGCTATATAAAACTAATAAAACTATATAAAACTATATAAAACTATATATATCTATATAAAACTATATAAAACTATATAAAAACTAATAAAACTATATAAAACTATATAAAACTATATATATCTATATAAAACTATATAAAACTATATAAAGCTATATAAAACTAAATGAAACTATATGAAACTATATAAAACTATATAGAACTATAATAAAATATGTAAAACTGTATTAAAACTATATAAAACTATATAAAACTATATAAAACTATATAAAACTATATAAAACTATATGAAACTATATAAAACTATATAAAACTATATGAAACTATATAAAACTTTATAAAACTGTATAAAACTATATAAAACTCTATAAAACTATATAAAACTATATAAAACTATATAAAACTATATAAAACTATATGAAACTATATAAAACTATATAAAACTAATAAAACTATATAAAACTATATAAAACTATATAATACTATATAAAACTATATAAAACTATATAAAACTATATAAAACTATATAAAACTATATAATACTAATAAAACTATATAAAACTATATAAAACTATATAATACTATATAATACTATATAAAACTATATAAAACTATATAAACCTATATTAAACTATATGAAACTATTTAAAACTTTATAAAACTAATAAAACTATATAAAACTATATAAAACTATATAAAACTATATAAAACTATATAAAACTATATAATACTATATAAAACAATATGAAACTATATAAAACTATATAAAACTATATAAAACTATATAAAACTATACAAAATTATAAGGAACTATATAAAACTATATTAAACTGTATAAAACTATATAAAATTAATAAATCTATATAAAACTATATAGAACTATATTAAAACTATTTAAAACTGTATTAAAGCTATATAAAACTATATAAAACTATATGAAACTATATAAAACTATATAAAACTATACAAAGCTATATAAAACTATATAAAATTATATGAAAATATATAAAACTAAAAAACTATATAAAACTATATAAAACTGTATAAAACGATATAAACTATATAATACTATATAATACTATATAAAACTATATAAAACTATATAAAACCTTATTAAACTATATAAAACTATATAAAACTAATAAAACTATATAAAACTATATAAAACTATATAAAACTATATAAAACTATATAAAACTATATAAAACTATATAAAACTATGTAAAACCATATAGTACTATATAAAACTATATAATACTATATAAAACTATATAAAACTATATAAAACTAACGAAACTATATAAGCCTATATAAATATATATAAAACTAACGAAACTATATAAGCCTATATAAAACTATATAAAACTATATAAAACTATATTAAACTAACGAAACTATATAAGCCTATATAAAACTATATAAAACTATATAAAGCTATATAAAACTATATAAAACGAATAAAACTATATGAAACTATATAGTACTACATAAAACTATATAAAACTATATAGTACTATATAAAGCTATATAAAACTCTATTAAACTATATAATACTATATAAAACTATATAAAACTATATAAAACTATACAAAACTACAAAACTATATAAAACTATACCAAAATAACAAAACTATATAAAACTATGTAATACAATATAAAACTGTATAAAACTATATATAACCATATAAAACTATATAAACCTATATAAAACTCCATAGAACTATATAAAACTAATAAAACTATATAAAACAATATAAATCTATATAAAACTATATCAAACTATGTAAATCTATAATAAAACTAATTAAACTACTAAATCTATATAAAACCATATAAAACTGTATAAAACTATTTAAAACTATATAAAACTGTCTGAAACTGTATAAAACTATATAAACTATATAAAAATATATAAAACTATATAAAACTCTATAGAATTACATAAAACTATATAAAACTAGATAAAACTATATAAAACTATTTAAAACTTTATAAAACTAACAAAACTATATAAAACTATATAAAACTATACAAAATTATATGAACATAAAAAAACTATATAAAACTATATAGTACTATATAAAACTATATAAAACTCTATAAAACTATATAAAATTAACAAAACTATATAAAACTATGTAATATTATATAAAACTGTATAAAACTGTATATAACCATATAAAACTATATTAAACTATATAAAACGAATAAAACTATATAAAACTATATAGTACTATATAAAACTATATAACACTATATAAAACTCTATAAAACTATATAAGACTATATAAAACTATTTAAAACGTATAAAACTATATAAAAGTATAGGAAACGAATAAAATTATATAACTATATAGTACAATATAAAACTATATAACACTATATAAAACTTTATAAAACTATATAAAACTATACAAAACTAACAAAACTATATAAAACCATTTAAAACTATATAAAACTATATAAAACTAACAAAACTATATAAAACTATATAAACCTATGTAAAACTAACAAAACTATATAAAACTATATAAAACTATATAAAACTATATAAAACTATATAAAACTATATAAGACTACATAAAACTAACAAAACTATATAAACCTATATAAAACTCCATAGAACTATATAAAACTATATAAAACTATATAAAACTATATAAAACTATATAAAAACTATATAAAACTATATAAAACTAACGAAACTAACAAAACTATATAAAACTATATAAAACTATATAAAACTATATAAAGCTATATAAAACCTTATTAAACTATATAAAACTATATAAAACTAATAAAACTATATAAAACCATATAAAACTATATAAAACTATATAAAACTATATAATAACATATAAAACTATATAAAACTATATAAAACTAAATAATAACATATAAAACTATATAAAAACTATATAAAACTATATAATACTATATAAAACAGTATGAAACTATATAAAACTAATAAAACTATATAAACTATATAAAACTAATAAAACAATATAAAACTATATAAAACTAATAAAACTAATAAAACTAATAAAACTGTATAAAACTATATAAAACTAATAAAACTATATAAAACTATATAAAACTATATAAAAACATATAAAAAAATATGAAACTATATAAAACTATATAAAACTAAGAAAACTATATAAAACTATATAAAACTATATAAAACTATATTAAAATATATAAAACTGTATAAAACTATATAAAACTATATGAAACTGTATAAAACTATATAAAACTATATAAAACTATATAAAACTCTATGAACTATATAAAACTAATAAAACAATATAAAACTATATAAAACCAAATGATACTATATGATACTATATAAAACTATATAATACTATATAAAACTATATGAAAGTATATAAAACTATATAAAACAATATAAAACTAACAAAACTATATAAAACTATATAAAACTATACAAATATAACAAAACTATATAAAACTATATAAAACTATATAAAACTATATACAACTATACAAAACTAACAATACTATATAAAACTATATAAAAGTATATAAAACTATATAAAACTAACAAAACTATATAAAACTATATAAAACTAACAAAACTATATAAAACTATTTAAAACTAACAAAACTATATAAAACTATATAAAACTATACAAAACTAATAAAACTATATAAAGCTATATAGAACTATACAAAATTAACAAAACTATATAAAACTATATAAAACTATATAAAACTAACAAAACTATATAAAACTATATAAAACTAAATAAAACTATATAAAACTATATAAACCTATATAAAACTATATAAAACTAACAAAACTATACAAACCCATATAAAACTCTATAGAACTATATAAAACTTTATAAAACTATATAAAACTATATAAAACTATATAAAACTATATAAAACTATATACAACTATATAAAACTATATAAAACTATATAAAACTATGTAAACTATAAAAAACTATATAAAACTATATAAAACTCTATAGAACTATATAAAACTATATAAAACTAACAAAACCATATAAAGCTATATAAAACTCTATAAAACTATATAAAACTATATAAAACAATATAAAGCTGTATAAAACTATATGAAACTATATAAAACTATATAAAACTATAGAAAACTATATAAAACCTATATAACTATATAAAACTATATAAAAACTATACAAAACTATATAAAACTATATAAAACTGTACAAAACGATGTAAAACTACATAAAACTAACAAAACTATATAAAACTATATAAAACTATGTAAAACTATATAAAACTATCCAAAACTATATAAAACTAACAAAACTATATAAAACTATATAAAACTATATAAAACTACATAAAACTATATAAAACTATATAAAACTATATTAAACTATATAAAACTATATAAAACAAATAAAACTATATAAAACTATATAAAACTATATAAAACTATATAAAACTGTATAAAACTGTATAAAACTATATAAAACTAATAAAACTATATAAAACTATATAAAACTAATAAAACTATATAAAACTATATAAAACTATATAAAACTATATAAAAAAATATGAAACTATATAAAACTATATAAAACTAAGAAAACTATATAAAACTATATAAAACTATATAAAACTACATAAAACTATATAAAACTATATAAAACTATATTAAAATATATAAAACTGTATAAAACTATATAAAACTATATGAAACTGTATAAAACTATATAAAACTATGTAAAACTATATAAAACTATATGAAACTATATCAAACTATGTAAAACTATATAAAACTATATAAAACTATATGAAACTATATAAAACTAATAAAACAATATAAAACTATATAAAACCAAATGAAACTATATGATACTATATAAAACTATATAATACTATATAAAACTATATGAAACTATATAAAACTATATAAAACTAATAAAACTATATAAAACTATATAAAACTATATAAAACTATATAATACTATATAATACTATATAAAACTATATAGAACTATATAAAGCTATATTAAACTATATGAAACTATATAAAACTATATAAAACTAATAAACTATATAAAACTATATGAAACTATATAAAACTATATAAAACTAATAAAACTATATAAAACTATATAGAACTATATTAAACTATTTAAAACTGTATTAAAGCTATATAAAGCTATATAAAACTATATAAAACTATATAATGCTATATTAAAGTATATGAAACTATATAAAACTATATAAAACTAATAAAACTATATAAAACTATATAAAACTATATAAAACTATATTAAACTATATTAAACTATATAAAACTATATAAAACTAATAAAACAATATAAAACTATATAGATCTATATTAA
>NW_027475479.1:0-46410 GCF_051020985.1 Nomia melanderi | reverse complement strand
TTTATATAGTTTTATATAGTTTTATATAGTTTTATATAGTTTTATATAGTTTTCTTAGTTTTATATAGTTTTATATTGTTTGATATAGTTTTATTAGTTTTATATAGTTTTATATAGTTTTATATATAGTTTTATATAGTTTTATATGGTATTATATAGTATTATAGAGTTTTATATAGTTTTATATAGCTTTATATAGTTTTATGTCGTTTTATATAGTTTTATAGAGCTTTATATAGTTTTATATAGTTTTATATAGTTTTACAGAGTTTTATAAAGTTTTATATAGTTTTATATAGTTTTATATAGTTTTATATAATTTTATGTAGTTTTATATAGTATTATAGAGTCTTTTATAGTTTTATATAGTTTTATATAGTTTTATATAGTTTTCTTACTTTTATATAGTTTTATATTGTTTGATATAGTTTTATTAGTTTTATATAGTTTTTATATAGTTTTATATAGTTTTATATAGTTTTATATAGTTTTATATAGTTTTATATAGTTTTATATAGTTTTATATAGTTTCATATACTTTTATAGAGTTATATATAGTTTTTATAGTTTTATAGAGTTTTATATAGTTTTATATAGTTTTATTAGTTTTATATAGTTTTATATAGTTTTATACTGTTTTAAATAGTTTTATGTTGTTTTATAGGGTTTTATATAGTTTTGTATTGTTTTATGTAGTTTTATATAGTTTTATATAGTTTTATATAGTTTTGTATAGTTTATATAGTTTTATATAATTTTTTGTAGTTTTATGTTGTATTATAGAGTTTTATATAGTTTTATATAGTTTTATATAGTTTTATATAGTTTTCTTAGTTTTATATAGTTTTATATTGTTTGATATAGTTTTATTAGTTTTATATAGTTTTATAGAGTTTCATATAGTTTTATATAGTTTCATATAGCTTTATATAGTTTTATATAGTTTTATATAGTTTTATATATTATTATAGAGTTTTATAGAGCTTTATATAGTTTTATAGAGTTTTATATAGTTTTATATAGTTTTATAAAGTTTTATACAGTTTTATATAGTTTTATACAGTTTTATATAGTTTTATATAGTTTTGTATAGTTTTATTAGTTGTTTGTTGTTTTATATAGTTTTGTATTGTTTTATGTAGTTTTATATAGTTTTATATAGTTTTATATAGTTTTGTATAGTTTTATATAGTTTTATATAATTTTTTGTAGTTTTATGTTGTATTATAGAGTTTTATATAGTTTTATATAGTTTTATATAGTTTTATATAGTTTTCTTAGTTTTATATAGTTTTATATTGTTTGATATAGTTTTATTAGTTTTATATAGTTTTATAGAGTTTCATATAGTTTTATATAGTTTCATATAGCTTTATATATTTTTATATAGTTTTATATAGTTTTATATAGTATTATAGAGTTTTATAGAGCTTTATATAGTTTTATAGAGTTTTATATAGTTTTATATAGTTTTATAAAGTTTTATACAGTTTTATATAGTTTTATACAGTTTTATATAGTTTTATATAGTTTTGTATAGTTTTATTAGTTGTTTGTTGTTTTATATAGGGTTGTATAGTTTTATACAGTTTTATATAGTTTTATATAGTTTTGTTAGTTTTATATATTTTTATATGGTTTTATATAGTTTTATTAGTTTTGTTCGTTTTATTAGTTTTATTAGTTTTATTATAGCTTTATATAGTTTTATATAGTATTATACAGTTTCATTTAGTTTTATATAGTTCTACATAATTTTATATAGCATTATATAGTTTTATTTAGTTTTAACCAGTTTTATATAGTTTTATGTAGTTTTGTATAGTTTTACATAGTTTTATATAGTTTTATATAGTTTTATATAGTTTTATATAGTTTTATATAGTTTTATATAGTATTATATAGTTTTATATATTATTGTTGCGCTGGGCGGGTCCTAGGGTGCTCGCCCGCGACATGTTTATTTACAATGTTCTTATTTACACTAATATTTACAATTTCATACAAATATTACAGAATGTAGTCTATTGCTCAACACGTCTATTCTCGTCAACGTTCGCTCAAAGACTACTCGTTTGTCTTCGTTTACTCTGACCAACTCCTTAGCGACCAGTTTATTTCAACCCCCTTCAGATCCTAAGGGTTGGTTCAGCCGTGCGTGCTAGAGGGACGAGTTAGATACATCGCAACCTCGTTAATTCGATGTATCTCAACATTGCCCTCCTCCTTCGTTGAGCGGTCGTCCCGACCGCGACAAACTTCACTGTCAGCAATTTCAGTCCGACGACTGTGTACGTCTTCAGTCCGATAACGCTAACCTCTGTCGCTTCCTTCTGTCAGTGAAGCCGGCCTGCAACCACGTGGTACCTCTGCCTGAAGAGTAGGTAAAACCAAATTAATTCCTTTACCTAGGTGGTCTCTCAGACAGTAACGTCCTGACATTCGTCCTCCGTCTCAGGGGAAAACCACCAAAAACCCTGAGCAAGACGCCGGTACTCGATCCTCCGAAGAATTCTTCTCCGGGTAATCCTGGATCACTCATTCCTCGCCCTTCCACATTGAGTCCTTCTTTCTTGTATCTATAGTCTTCTTTCTTCCAGGCTTCTCGGGTGAATTTCCCCTAGCCGTCGAGAAACCTTCCCTCGGATGTTCCCCCAAGGAAACCTTCTCCTGAACCCTTTATTTGGGGCTCCCGAACACCACTCTTTCGCGAACCGACTCCTGGCGCTGCACGCCGCTATTGAAATGCAGCCTCAGAAGATGAGGGGACACCCTCCTAAGAGAATGTCACTTCCTCATAACAACCTTGGCCGGTTCGGCCGCAAACGAAGGAAAGCCTCCGCTGCCAGAAGGAAAATTCTTTCCCTAGTCTTCAGCGACGACAAGTCCTCTTCTTGGACGAAGAATGTCGATCATTGTCCTTTGATTTCTTCAAATTCGTTGTTCTTGAATCGAAGCGAGCAAGCCGATTGACATGTACAATCCGCAGTTTCTTTCTAGGGGAACGGACAATCCTATAGATTAGGTCATTCAATCGTTGAACAACCTCGTATGGTCCTTCCCAGTCAAATTGCAACTTGGGACATTTCCCTTTTGTTCTTTTCGGATTGTACAACCAGACCTTCTCTCCTTGGGCAAATGAGATCGGCCGTGCACGGGAATCGTACCATGATTTTGCTTTGTTGCTACATATCCGCAACCTCTCTCGTACAAAGTTGTGAGTTTCAGCAAGTCTTGCTCGGTATTCTTCGACGTACGTCTTCTCATCCGTTAAAGCACTTGGTGAAGTCCCTCTCAACAGGTCTAACGGAAGACGCAGCTCTCTGCCCATGAAAACCATAGATGGAGTCAATCCTGTGGTTTCATGTCTGGAGGTCCGGTATGCAAGAAGAAACGTTGGAATCCATTCGTCCCAATCTTTCTGATGTTCTGAAACAAACTGGGACAGATACTGCAGCAAAGTTCTAATCATCCGCTCTACGAGTCCATCCGACTGAGGGTGTAAGGGAGTTGTCCTCGTCTTCTTTATCCCCAGCATCTTCATCAGTTCCTTGAAGATGGAAGATTCGAAACTCCGACCCTGATCAGAGTGCAACTCTAGCGGCACTCCATACCGGCTGATCACTTGTTCCAACAACGCTCTTGCAATCGTTGTCGCCTGCTGGTTTGGTAGCGCAATCACCTCCGGCCACTTCGAAAAATAATCTACCACAACCAGCGCGTACCTGTTTCCGGCCGAAGACCTGGGCAAGGGACCCACAGTGTCGAGCGCGATCCTCTCAAATGGTGCCCCGACATTGTAAACCTTCATGGCCCCTATTCCCCTCTCTTTGGGGCCCTTCTTCAGCCCTCCACGACACCACTCGTCGACGGCTTTCCGGTGATCCAACCAGAAGAATCTCTGACGAACTTTGGCCAGCGTCTTCTTGATTCCAAAATGGCCACCTGATGGTGCGTCGTGGCATTGCTTCGAAACCTCTTCAACCTTGCTCTTCGGCACAACCAGAAGCCAAGAAACTTGTTTCCCATCGGCAGATTCCCATTTCCTGCACAAGAGACCTTCCTTGATTTCCAGGGAATCCCAAATTGCCCACAAGTATTTCGTTTCCGGCGAGGAAGACGAAAGTTCCGACCAGCGTGGTTTCGTTCCTTCTTGTTTCTTCAAGAATACCAAGCCAATTTCATCGTCTTCCTCTTGAGCTTTTCTCCACTCGTCTAACTGTTCGTTTCTATGTGTGGTCCTGAGGAGACAGTGTTCGTTTGCACTCTCTTTTTCTTCCAAACGGGAGCAACGCTTACATTGTTCCCCACAGGGTCTTCTTGAAAGGCTATCCGCATTTCCATGTATATTTCCTGCTCTGTATTTAATTTCAAATTGGTACTCCTGTAATCGTTCGATCCAACGCGCCGTTTGACCTTCTGGATTCTTGAAATTCAGGAGCCAGGTCAGAGCTGCATGATCTGTGCGGATAAGGAATTTTCGTCCATAAAGATAGTGATGGAAATGCTCTATGGACTTGACTATGGCCAAGAGTTCCTTTCGGGTCACACAATAATTTCTCTCTGCTTTCCCCAGCGTCTTGGAGAAATACGCGATGACCCTCTCCTCTCCGTTTTGTATTTGTGACAGGACTGCTCCGATGGCAAAATTCGAGGCATCGGTATCCAAAACGAAGTCCGCGTCCATCCAAGGGTACGCCAAAACAGGTGTCTCTTCTAATCTCCTCTTCAGCTCTTCGAACGCCTCTTGACACTCTTCCGTCCACACGAAGTCCATCTTCTCTTCCATCAGTCGGTGTAGCGGTCGTGCGATACGCGAGAAACCCTGCACGAATTTTCTATAGTACGTGCAGAGTTCAAGAAAGCTTCGTAGTTCAGTCTTGTTCTTGGGAATCGGCCATTCACGTACCGCAGAAATCTTCTCCGGATCCGTTTTAACTCCTTGACTGGATACGACATGTCCCAGGTATGCCACTTCGTTGCGGAAGAAGCTACATTTCTTCGGGTTCATCAAAAGCTTTACTTCGCGCAGGCGGGTGAACACCTCTTTTAAGCGTTGTACTTCCTCTTCGAAGGTTCGTCCATAGACAATTATATCGTCCAAGTACACTAGACAAATCTTCCAAGTCAGATCAGCGAGAACAGTTTCCATGAGTCTTTCGAAGGTAGCTGGAGCATTACACAGCCCAAATGGCATCACTTTGAATTGCCACAATCCAGAGCCTGTGCAGAATGCGGTCTTCTCACGATCCCTTTTATCGACAGGAATCTGCCAATATCCACTTTGGAGATCAATTGTTGAGAACCAAGAAGATCCAGAAAGGGCGTTCAAGGTGTCTTCTATCCTGGGCAGCGGATAGGAGTCCTTCTTGGTAATTTCATTAAGTCGGCGGTAATCGACACAAAACCGGGTACTTCCATCCTTTTTTTTTACGAGGACAATTGGCGAAGACCAGAGGCTTTTCGACTCTTCTATCACCCCTTGCTTCTGCATCTTCGCCAATAATTCGTCAACTTCGGCACGGCGACAGAACGGTAAACGTCGTGGTGCCTGCTTGATCGGAGCGTGATCTCCCGTGTTGATCCTGTGCCGCACGACCTCACACTTTCCCACTTGCTCGGGGTTTTCGGCAAAAACGTCTTGAAATTCTTGTAATAGTCGGCGAAACCTCTTCCTTTCTTCTTCAGTAAGTTGTCCGGAACAACGGGAGTACAATGCCTGCAGATGTACAGGTACGACCACCTCCTCTTGTGATTTTTCTTGCAGGAACAGCTCCTCTCCATTAATAGATAGCGTAATCGAGGCGAAGTCAATTTTACACGCATGCTTTTGGAGGAAGTTGCTTCCCAAAATGCATTCTTCTTTCATGTGTATTAGTAAGAATTCTTCTTCCGTCTGGAAGTTTCCAATTTTCAGAGGGAATCGCTCTTTTCCGAAAATTTTCAGATTTTCTCCCGAAACCGAGAAGACTCTCACGTTTCCTACACCCGCCGCGTTAAGTGTTTCCCTGGGACCGAACTTGTTTGCTGATAACAGATTTACATAGGATCCGGTATCAATGATGATCTTGCATTTTCTTCCATTGACGAATCCCTCGATGCTCATCTTCTCCTGAGGGTTCACTCTTCGGACGACGGGGGTAGGAGAACTTGAAGTCGGAGGCTCCTCCATTACTCCGACCTTTTCCCGTTTCCCTTCTTCGGTTTCTCTGTTTTTCCCATCCGACAATCCCGTTGAAAGTGTCCGCTCTTCCCGCAGACCCAGCACTCCTTCTGCTTCTCGGGCCTCTTCGAGGAACCTTGCCACCTGGTCCGACTTCTGTACGTCATGTCCGGTCGATCATCCTGCGAGGCGCCTTCTCGAGCCGCATTGCACTCAAAAACACGAGGCACAGATTTTAGTACCCGCACTTCATCAGCGGTGACCTCTGAAGTGCTCTCGACGACTTCGATCTCCAGGGCCCGAATAACGGCAGCCCTGAGAAATGCAAACCCGCCGAGTCTTAAAGCTCTTTTCATGTCTTCATTGGCCAGAGCTGACACGAACTGGGAGGCCGCCAGTTTGTCCCTGATCTCGGCAGGGCATTCACAAAAGGCGGCCTGCGCCAACCTTTCTATCTCCCTGGCCAAATCGGAAACGGACTCTCCTTTCCGCTGTTTGTAATTCTGGAATAAAACGAAATTTAAATTCGTTAAATTTTTCGTTCCATAACGGAACTCCAGTGCCGAAACGATCGCAGTGTAATTCTGTAAACTACCAGCGGGAAGGGAAGTGAGTACACTACGAGCCGAACCCTCCAGCGATGAAACCAAGGCCAACGACTTCCTTGGTTCATCCCACCTGTTCGCTGCAGCCACAGCCTCAAATTGAAGGTGGTACTCATTCCACCCATTTCTTCCATCGAAAAAGGGTGGTCTCACGACATATCCCAGATCCGGTATGCCGAGAGGTCCGTTGTTGCCTTCGACAGGCGGAGTCGACTGCACAGCTGGCTGAGACGGAGCCGCGAGTGCGAACGGGTCAGCCGTTACAGAGTCGCGACTTACAGACGAGGTCATCGTTATGATCCTCTGTGCTAAAGTCTCCAAATTGGAAGTGATAACCTGTTGGTTCGCTTCCATCGCTGCGATCCTTCCTTCTAAGGCGGCTTCACGGGCTACTAGGGCCGTCCTACAAGAACATTCTTTTATATAGTTTCTATCGCTTTATATAGTTTGATATAGTTTTATATTGTTTTATTAGATTTACATAGTTTAATATAGTTTTATATGCTTTTAAATAGTTTTATATAATTTTATATAGCTCAATGTTGTTTTATATAGTTTTATATAGTTTTAAATAGTATTATATAGTTTTACATAGTTTTATTAGTTTTATACAGTTTTATTGGTTTTGTATAGTTTTATATTATTTTATATAGTTTTATTAGTTTTATATTGTTTTATATAGTTTTGTGTAGTTTTATATAGTTTTACATACTTTAATATAGTTTTATATAGTTTTATATAATTTTACATAGTTTTATACAGTTTTATATAGTCATCATAGATTTATATAGTTTTGTATAGTGATGTGTAGTTTTTATCTAGTTTTATTTAATTTTATATTGTTTTCTGTAGTTTTATATGGTTTTATATAGTTTTATATAGTTTTATATAAATTTATAAGGATTTATATAGTTTTATTAGATTTACATAGTTCCATATAGTTTTATATAGTATTATATAGTTTTATATAGTTTTATATAGTTTTATTAGTTGTATATATTTGTCTATAGTTTTATACAGTTTTATATAGTTTTATATAGTTTTATATAGTTTCATAGAGTCCTATATTGTTTTACATAGCTTTGTATAGTTTTATATAGTTTGACATAGTTTTATAGAGTTCTATATAGTTATGTATAGTATTAAAAGGATTTAATAGATTTAAATAGTTTTATTTAGCCGTATAAAGTTTAACATAGTTTTATTAGTTTTTCATTGTTTTATATAGTTGTGTATAGTTTTACACAGGTTTATATAGTTTTATATAGAGTTATTACTTGTATATAGTTCTAAATAGTTTTATACAGTTTTATTAGTTTCATATAGTTTTATACAGTTTTGTATAGTTTTATACAGTTTAATATAGTTTTATACAGTTTTGTTAGTTTTATATAATTTTATATAGTTTTATTAGTTATATATATTTGTCTATACTTTTATACAGTTTTATATTGTTTTATATAATTTTATATAGTTCTAAATATTTTTATAGAGCTTTATTTTGTTTTATATACTATTATATTGCTTTATATAGCTATATATAGTTTTACCCAGTTTTATATAGTTTTATCTAGTTTTATATAAATTTATAAAGATTCATATAGTTTTATGTAGTTTTAAATAGTATTATATAGTATTATACAGTTTTAATAGTTTTCTATAGTTTTATATACTCTTATACAGTTTTACATAGTTTTATATAGTTTTATATAGTTTTATTAGTTTTATATAGTTTTACATAGTTTTATATAGTTTTATATTGTTTTATACAGTTTTATATAGATTTACATAGTTTTATAAAGTTTTATATAGTTTTACATATTTTTATATAGTTTTATACAGTTTTATTAGTTTTAAATGGATTTATATGGTTTTATATAGTTTTATATAGTTTTATATAGTTTTATTTGTTTTTTATACTTTCATATTGTTTTGTATAGTTTTATACAGTTTCATATAGTTTTATATAGTTTTATCTAGCTTTATGTTGATATATGAGTTTCATTAGTTTTATATAGTTTTATATAGTCTTATATAGTTTTATATACTATTCTATAGTTTTATATAGTTTTATATAGTTTTATATAGCTTAATATAGCTTAATATAGCTTTACATAGTTTTACATAGTTTTACATAGTTTCACATACTTTTATATAGTTTTATATACCATTATATACTGTTCGTCAGGTTTATATAGTTTTACATAGTTTTGTATAGTTTTATATAGTTTTTTATAATTTTATATAGTTTTATATAGTTTTATATTGTTATATTCAGTTTTGTATAGTTTTATATAGTTCTATATAATTTTATATAGTTTTATATAGTTTTATATAGTTTTATATAGTCTTATATAGTTTTATATAATTTTATATAGTTTTATATAGAAGTATATAGTTTTATATAGCTTTATGTAGCCTTATATATTTTTATATTGTTTGATACAGTTTGATATAGTTTCGCATTGGTTTATGTAGCTTTTTAGATAATGCGCAAAAGAGATATGGATCTGCGTTATGCGTGGAAATGATGATAGTAACCGTAAGGCCGAGAAGGCCGATCTTAGCCATAAGGCCGGGAAGCGAACAAGTACCGGCATCACAACGAGACATATAGCTGCTGGGCTTTAATGGTATGGTCAAAGTGTACTCGCATAACACACATCCAGATCGCTTCTCGGTCTTATGGCTAAGATCAAAGTGTACTCGCATAACTCACATGTGAGATCACTTCCCGGCCTTATGGCTAACATCAGAGTGTACTTGCATTACACACATCGAGATCGCTTCCCGGCCTTATGGCTAATATCAGAGTGATCTCGAATAACTAAAATCCAGATCGCCTTTCGGCCTTATGCCTAAGATAAAAGTGTACTCACATGACCCAAATCCAGATGGCTTCTCGGACTTATGGCTAAGTTAAAACTGTACTTGCATAACCCAAATCCAGACCCCTTCTCGGCCTTATGGCTAAGAACAAAGTGTACTCGAATAACCCAAATCCAGATCGCATCACGGACTTATGGGTAAGATCTACGCATTATGGCTAACATCAAAGTGTACTCGAATAACACACATCCAGATCGCTTCTCGCCATTGTGGCTATGATCAGAGTGTACTCGCACAACACGTCCGATATCGCTTCTCGGCGTTATGGCTAAGATCAAAGTGTACTCATGTAACACACATGCAGGTCGCTTCTCGGCCATATGGCTACGACCAGTGTGTACTCTCATAACACACATCCAGATCGCTTCTCGGCCTTATGGCTAAGATCAAAATGCACTCGCATAACACACATGCAGGACGCTTCTCGTCCATATGCCTAAGATCAGGTGTACTGGCATAACACACATCAAGATCGCTTCTTGGCCTTATGGCGAAAATCAAAGTGTACTCGAATAACCCAAATCCAGATCACTTCAACAGCCTTGTGCCTAAGATCAAACTGTACTCGAATAACCCAAACCCAGATCAGTTCAACAGCCTTATGTCTAATATCAAAGTGTACTAGAATAACCCAAATCCAGATCACTTCAACAGCCTTATGTTTAATATCAAAGTGTACTCGAATAACCCAAATCCAGAACGCTGCTCGACCGTATGGCTAAGGTGAAAGTGTACTCGCATAACACACCTCCAGATCGATACTCGGCCTTATGGATAAGATCAAAGTGTACTCGCATAACATACATTCAGAACGCTTCTAGGCCTTATGGCTAAGATCAAAGTGTACTCGCATAACACATCTCCACATAGCCTCTCGGCCTTATGTCTAAGATCAAAATGTACACGGATAACGCAAATCCAGATCGCTGCTCTGCCGTATGGCTAAGACCAAGGTGTACTTGCATAACACACATCCAAATCGATTCTAGGCCTTATGGCTAAGATCAAAGCGTGCTGGGATAACACACATCTAGAACGCTTCTCGGTCTTATGGCTAGGATCAAAGTGCACCCGTATAACCCAAATCCATATCGCTTCTCGTCCGTGTGGCTAACATCAAAGTGTACACGCATAACACACATCCAGAACACTTCTCGGCATTATGGCTGAGATCAAAGTGTACACGCATAACACACATCCAGGTGGCTTATTGCCCTTATGGCTAAGATCAATTTGCACTCGCATAATACAGATCCAGGTCGTTTCTCGGCATTATGGCAACGATCAAAGTATACTCGCATACCATACTTCCAGATCGCTACTCGGCCCTATGGCTAAGATCTAAGTGTTTTCGCATAACAAACATCCAGGTCGCTTTCCGGCCTTGTGGCTAAGATCAAAGTGTACTCGCATAACGCACATCCAGAACACTTCTCGGCCTTATTGATGAGATCAAAGTGTACTCGCATAACACACATCCAGATAGCTTCTCGGCCGTATGGCTAAGATCAAAGTGTACTCGCATACCCAAATCCAGGTCGCTTCTCGTCCTTATGGCTAAGATCAAAGTGTACACGCATAACACACATCCAGGTTGCTTCTAGGCCTTATGGCTAAGTTCAAAGAGTACTCGCATAATACACATACAGATCGCTTCTCGGCCTTATGGCTAAGATCAAAGTGTACTCGCATAACCCAAATCTATATCGCTTCTCGGCCTTATGGTTAAGATCAAACTTCACTCGCATAACACACATCCAGATCGCTTCACGGCCTTATGGGTCAGATCAAACTGTACTCGAGTAACACACAGCCGGATCTCTTCTCGGCCTTGCGGTTAAGTTCAAAGTGTACTCGCATAGCACACATCGAGATCGCTTCTCGGCCCTATGGCTAAGATCTACTTGTAATCGAATAACCCAAATCCAGAACGCATCTCGGCCTTATTACTAAGATCAATGTGAGCACGCATAACACCAATGCAGATATCCTCTCGGGCTTATGGCAAAGCATAACCAGAAGGCCGAGAAGCGAGCTATATTTGGGTTATGCTAGTACGCGTTCACATTAGCCGCAAGGCCCAAGAGGCGATCTGGATCTGTGTTATGCGAACACTCGTTGATATTATCCATAATGCCGTGAAGTGATCTGGAACTGTGTGATGCGAGTATTATATAATTTTATACAGTTTTATACAGTTTTGTAAAGTATATTACAGTTCTATATAATTTTATACAATTTTATGTAGTATTATACACGTTTCTATAGCATTATGTAGTTTTAGGCGGTTTTACATTGTTTTGTATTCTTTTTCATTGTATTTCACCTTTTACATTGTGTTATGCAGTTATAAGTATTATTATGAAGTTTTGTGTCATTTTATATGGTTTTTTATAGTTTTATACAGTTTTATTCAGCTTCATATGGTTCTATTAGTTTTATACAGTTTTATATACTTCTGCTGATTTTATATAGTTTTATACAGTTTTGTATTATTTTATACAGTTTTAATTAGTTTTATATATTTTTATTAGTTTTATATAGTTTTATACAGTTGTGTACTATTTTATACAGTTTTAATTAGTTTTATATATTTCTATTAGTTTTATATAGTTTTATATAGGTTTACATAGTTTTATTTCGTTTAACATAGTTTAATACAGTGTTGTGTAGTTGTATATAGTTTTATGTGGTTCTATATAGTTTTCTATAGTTTCATATAGTTTTAAATAGTTTTATTTAGTTTTATATAGTTTTATATAGTTTTCTATGGATTGATATTGTTTTATGTAGTTTTATATAGTTTAATATAGTTTTAATAGATTTATATAGATTTATATAGTTTTACATAGTTTTATACAGTTTTATATAGTTTTGTTAGTTTTTTATATTTTTATATAGTTTCATATAGTTGTATATAGTTTTATATAATTTTATATAGATTGATATTGTTATGTAGTGTTATATAGTTTTACATAGACTGCTATTGTGTTATGTAGTTTTATATAGTTTTATATAGACTGATATTGTTTTATGTAGTTTTATATAGTTTTAATAGATTTATATAGTTTTATATCGTTTTAAATAGTTTAATATATTTTTAATAGATTTATACAGTTTTATATAGCTTTATATAGTTTTATATAGTGTTAAATAGTTTTATTAGTTTTATATAGTTTTACATAGTTTTATATAGCTTTATATAGATTAATATTGTTTTAAGTAGTTTTATGTAGTTTTAATAGATTTATATAGTTTCATATCGTTTTAAATAGTTTAATATATTTTTAATAGATCTATACAGTTTTATATAGCTTTATATAGTTTTAAATAGTTTTATATAGTTTTATATAGTGTTATATAGTTTTATATAGTCTTATTTAGTTTTATATAGTTTTGTTAGTTTTATATAGTCTTACATAGTTTTATATAGTTTTATATAGTTTTATATTGATTGATATTGTTTTATGTAGCTTTATGTAGTTTTAATACATTTATATAGTTTTATATAGTTTTATATAATGTAATAATATAAATCCCTTTAAATATAAAAATTTAATTAATAACACGAATAAATAAGAAAAAAATAAATAAATATATAATAAAATAAATCCCTTTAAGTATAAAAATTTAATTAATAACACCAGTAAATAAGAAAAAATTAAATAAATATATAATAAAATTTAAAATTATATAAATAAGCTAAATAAAATAAGCTAATAGGTTCATAACCCTAAAAATGGAATATTATTCTTTTATGTAATTAGTAATATGACTTATTAAAAGGATTATTTTGATGTAATATTTAAAGTAAAAATTTTACTATTACTAATTTTTTTTTCTTAAAAATTTTAAATCAAATTTTATTCCCTACAAATTTTATTTGAATTTAAATTTTAATAGATTACTATAATCTAAATATTAATTTTAATTAATCATTATAATTAATAATTAAATCAAATTTTATTCCCTCAAAGTTTTATTTAAATTTAAATTTTGATAGATTACTATAATCTAAATATTAATTTTAATTAATCATTATAATTTATAATTAAATCAAATTTTATTCCCTAAAAATTTTATTTAAATTTAAATTTTAATAGATTATTGTAATCTAAATATGAATTTTAATTTATCATTATAGTTTAATTTATAACTAAATCAAATTTTATTCCCTAACAATTTTATTTAACTATTAATAAATTTTATTAAATATTTTTTTAAATATATTTAAGTGTGATTGCACCTAAATCTTTGAATTTTGAAGAATTTAAAAAAATTAAATAAATATAAAATAATAAAAGTTTTTGAAATTATCTCTAAATTTTAATTTTATTAATTCAATTAAAATTTTTTTATTAAATAAATTATTTTTTAATTAAAAAATTAAATGTAATTTTTCTAATATTAATTTTAAATTTTTTAAACTTACAATAATTTATGAAAAATTCAAATTATTTTTTAAATAATTAATAAATTTATATTTAATTATAAATTAATTTTAATAATTAATCAATTTTTATATTAACTTTAATTTTATCTTATATACCAATTTTAACTTTATATTTAAAAAATTTTTTTTATTTATGATTAATTATAGAAACTTTAAATTTAATTTATATTTCTATTATATGTTTTTTAAATTTTAATAAAAGAAGAATTTTATATTTTTTAATTTCTTCTATCTAAGGATTAATAATAATTTTTTCATATTTAATAATTATAATAAATAAAGAAATAAATATTTATTATATAATTTTTATATTCTCTATTTGAATAAAAATAGGTATTATACCAATACATTTTTGAACAAATATTATTATAAGAAATATAAATTATTTTCTTATTTTTTATTTTACAACATTTATAAAATTTATTCCAATATTAATTATTTACTATTTTTGTAATTAAAAATTTTTTTTTATAGAACTTTATATTTTACATTATTAATATCACCAATTTTTATAATATCTCAAATTTCACTAAAATTAATATTTTCATATTCATCAATATTTCATTCATCATTAATAATTTTTTTAATTAATTTTAATAATGAAATTTGATTACATTATTTTTTTATATATTTATCAATTTCTTATTTACTTTTTATATTCTGAAATTATTTTAATTTTTATAACTCTATAAATTTAAAATCATATTTATATTTTAATAAATCAAACAAATTTAAATTAACAATATTAATTCTTTTATATTGTCAGTTACCACCAATAACCTCATTTATTATAAAAATTGATATAATACAAAATTTAATAAAAATAAATATATTTAAAATAACTATTTTTTTTATTATAATAATATCTGTATTTTCAACATTTAATTATTTAAATTTTTTTAATTTAAACTTTTCTGATACTCAAATAAAATACACTTACATATTTAATTTTAAAAAATTAATATTTAATTTTCTTTATAATAAAATATTTTATTTGTTTATTTTTTTTTCAATAATATATTTTTTTTACTAAAATTTTAATTACTAATATAATAATATTTTTAAATTTGCTATTTAATATTTTTATTTAAATTATAAAATTTTATTAGTTAATAATATCAGAATTATCTATTCATAAATAAATTTACAATTTATCCCTTAATTTCAGGCATGATATTTTTTATAAAGATTGTAAGTTAATTAATAAACTCTTATCCTTCAAAGATTAATATATAAATAATTTTATCAATCTTAAAAATTTAAATTTTTATATTTAATATATCAAAATGATTTTATTCAACAAACCATAAATATATTGGAATACTATACTTTATTTTTGCAATATGATCAGGAATACTTGGATCATCAATAAGAATAATTATTCGAATAGAATTAAGTACTCCAGGATCATGAATTAATAATGATCAATTATATAATACTATTGTAACAGCTCATGCATTTTTAATAATTTTTTTTATAGTAATACCATTTATAGTTGGAGGATTTGGAAATTGATTAATTCCACTAATATTAGGAGTTCCAGATATAGCATTTCCACGAATAAATAATTTAAGTTTTTGATTATTAATTCCTTCAATTATACTATTAATTATTAGAAGAATTTCTGGATCTGGAATAGGTACAGGTTGAACAGTTTATCCTCCATTATCATTAAATACATTTCATACATCAATATCAGTTGATTATGGAATTATTTCATTTCACATTGCAGGTATATCATCAATTTTAGGAGCAATAAATTTTATTACAACAATTTATTATTCAAAAAATATTTCATTAAATTATAATCAAATTTCATTATTTCCTTGATCAATTATTATTACAGCAATTTGATTACTCTTATCATTACCTGTATTAGCAGGAGCTATCACAATACTATTAACTGATCGAAATTTAAATACATCATTTTTTGAACCATCAGGAGGAGACCCAATTCTTTATCAACATTTATTTTGATTTTTTGGTCACCCTGAAGTTTATATTTTAATTCTACCTGGATTTGGTTTAATCTCACAAATTATCATAAATGAAAGAGGAAAAAAAGAAACATTTGGAAATTTAAGAATAATCTATGCTATATTAGGCATTGGATTTTTAGGTTTTATTGTATGAGCACATAATATATTTACTGTAGGTTTAGATGTTGATACTCGAGCATATTTTACTGCCGCAACTATAGTAATTGCTGTTCCAACAGGAATTAAAGTATTTAGATGACTATCAACATTCTACAGAATTCAAATTTTCTTAAATCCATCAATTTTATGATCTTTAGGATTTATTTCATTATTTACAATTGGTGGTTTATCAGGAATTATATTATCTAATTCATCAATTGATATTATCCTTCATGATACATATTATGTTATTGGTCATTTTCACTATGTTCTATCTATAGGAGCTGTCTTTGCAATTTTCTCAAGAAATATCCATTGATATCAAAATTTTACTATATTAACATTAAATAAAAAATTATTAAATATTCATTTTTTTATAATATTTATTGGTGTAAATTTAACATTTTTTTCTCAACATTTTTTAGGATTAATAAGAATACCACGACGATATTCTGATTATCCAGATGCATATTATTGCTGAAATTTAATTTCTTCAATTGGATCATTAATCTCATTTAATAGATTAATTTTTTTTATTTTCATTATACTTGAAAGTTTAATTAAACAACGATTAATTCTAATAAAATACATTTTTTCATCATTAGTGTTAAGGTTTTATTTGGGTACATGCGTACATTTATTGATTGGAACAGTTTATATAGATATAATTTAATATTGAGTTATTATGCTAACAGTTATAAGTAACATTTTTACATAACGATGTTCTTGGCGCGAAAACACTAAGCACGTGTTACCCCATACCCAAGCACAAGCGGAAGGGAAGAAGAAACTTATATCTAAATGAGCATCGTCGCTACAACGCCCTCATATATATATTTTATGTTGTTCCCATTCATGGCGGTCACTTTGAATAATCATAAGCTATATTTTCCAACACTCCCCCTTTCAAAGTGCCCCTAAATACATTTCTTTCAAGTTAATTTCGCTTACAGTAATTAATCGATACATTAATTTCGCATTTTTAACAAATCTATAAATTTTTCTACTTTACATTTTGGTATCGACTTACTTAACATATCAGCAACCATTTCATCTGTTTTAAGATATTTCAATTCTATTTCACCACGTTCTTGCATCTCCCTTGAATAATGGTAGCGTATATCTATATGTTTACTTCTATTATGAAATACGTTATTTTTACTAAGTTGAATCGCACTTTGGTTGTCTCAAAATATATTTACTTTATTAACCATTAAACTAGTGAGTTTCGTATATGATAAAAATCTTTTTAAATATATAGCCTCTTTCACAGCCTCTGACATTGCCATATATTCAGCTTCCATTGTTGATAAAGCTACAGATTTTTGCTTTTTCGAGGCCCAGCTGATTGGCCCCCCTGCTAATATTGCAATGTACCCAGACCGCGATCTTCTTCCATTTTCATCAGCTGCCCAATCTGAGTCGACATATAATTCAACTTGCTTATTGCTGGCTAGATAAGTAATTGTTGGAAAATATAGCTTATGATTATTCAAAGTGACCATCATGAATGGGAACAACATAGAATATATATATGGGGGCGTTGTAGCGACGATGCTCATTTAGATATAAGTTTCTTCTTCCCTTCCGCTTGTGCTTGGGTATGGGGTAACACGTGCTTAGTGTTTTCGCGCCAAGAACATCGTTATGTAAAAATGTTACTTATAACTGTTAGCATAATAACTCAATATTAATTTATATCTATATAAACTGTTCCAATCAATAAATGTACACATGTACCCAAATAAAACCTTAACAATTAGAATGAATTAATTTATCCCCTTCTGAACATTGTTTTAATGAATTACCTATAATTCTTTTTAAAAATTAATTTAATATGGCAGATTTTAAGTGCAATGGTTTTAAACACCATAAATAAAATATAAATTTTTATTAAAAATTGCTCATTGAAATATATATTCATTTCCAGACCCAAATTCACCATTAATAGATAACCTAATTTATTTTTATAATTTCACAATAATTATCTTAATAATAATTACTATATCTATTATTTACATAAATTGTATAATTATAGAAAATAAATTTCTAATTTAAAATTTATTAAAAATCATAATTTAGAAATAATTTGAACTATTATTCCAATAATTATATTATTAATTATTTCTATTCCATCATTAAAAATACTTTACTTTATTGATGAATTATGAAACCCAACCTTTTTTTCAATTAAATCAATTGGACACCAATGATATTGATCTTACGAATACCCAGAATTTAATAATAATTCAATTGATTCTTATATAATTAATCTATTAGAATTAAATTCATTTCGATTATTAGATGTTGATAATCGATTAATCATCCCATTTAATACACCTATTCGAATTTTAACAACATCAATAGATGTAATTCATTCATGAACAATTCCTTCAATAGGAATTAAAATAGATGCAACACCAGGACGAATTAATCAAATATCTTTAATCTCATTACGACCAGGATTATATTTCGGTCAATATTCAGAAATTTGTGGAGCCTACCATTCATTTATACCAATTACTATTGAAAGAACAAATTTAAAAAACTTTACAAATTGAATAAATAACTTAAATCTATAAATAAAAAAGAATTAGTTAAATTTATAACATTAAATTGTCAATTTAAAATTATTTTTATAAAAATATTTTTTTAATATTATCATTAAGTATCTTAAAAATAAAGAATTAACCTTTTAAGTTAAATATAATAAAAAAATATTCTTAATGATAATAATTAAAAATAATTCTTTAATTCCTCAAATAAGACCAATAAAATGAACTTTAATTTTAATTTTAATTATTATTTTATTCTTTATTATTACAATACTAATTCATTTCATAATAAATAATTTTATTAACTAAAATAAAATAATAATAAAAAAATAAATTTAAAAAAAAATGATAAATAAATAACTATATAAAAATATTATGATAACAAACATATTCTCAATTTTTGACCCTTCAACATCTAATAACTATTCTTGAAATTGAATTATTATAATTTGACCTATCTTAATTTTCAATTGATCTTATTGATTTATTCCCTCGCGATTTAACTTTAAATGAATTATATTAATAAACTTTATTTTAAATGAATTTAAAATTTTAACAAAAAAAATTGATCATTATAATTTAATTATATTTTTAAGATTATTTTACTTAATTATAAACATAAATCTAATTAGTTTAATACCTTATGTATTTACACCAACAAGGCATATAAGAATCAATTTAAGATTATCTTTAAGAATATGAATTAGATTCATAATATTTGGTTGAATTAAAAATACAAAACATATATTAATTCACCTTGTACCAATAAATACACCCTCAATATTAATAAGATTTATAGTATTAATTGAATCAATTAGAAATTTAATTCGACCATGAACTTTAGCAATTCGATTATCAGGAAATATATTAGCTGGACATTTATTATTATCTTTATTAGGTTCCTCAATAACAAACTTATCAATTAAATTTATCCCAACAAAAATTATTATTCAAAATTTATTAATAATACTACAAATTTCTGTAGCATTTATTCAATCTTATGTATTTTCAATTTTATCATTATTATATTTTAATGAAACAAATTAAATTTATGAAAATTAATATAATTACAAATTCAAAAAATAATCCATTTCATATAACAACAAATAGACAATGACCATTAATTTGATCATTTAATCTTATAAACTTATTATTTAATAATATTATTAGATTCAATTTAAATTTTTCCTTTCTTAATTTATTAAATTTATTTACATTAATACTAACATCATATCAATGATGACGAGACTTAATTCGAGAAAGAACATTTCAAGGATTCCATAATTTAAATATCATAAATATAATTAAATTTAGAATAATTCTATTTATTATTTCTGAATTATTTTTCTTTATTTCATTTTTTTAAACTTTTCTACATTCATCAATTTCACCTTCAATAGAAATTGGAAATTTATGACCTCCAAAAATAATTAATATATTTAATCCATATGATATCCCATTATTAAACTCAATTATTTTAATTTATTCAGGAATAACAATTACATGAAGACATAATTTAATCAAAAATAATTATAAAAAATCATTAAAATTATTAAATATAACAATTTATTTAGGAATATATTTTTCAATACTACAATATATTGAATGTTTAGAAGCTAATTTTACATTTAATGATAGAATTTTTGGATCAATTTTTTTTATAGCAACAGGATTCCATGGAATTCATGTAATTATTGGAACCATATTTTTAATTATTTGTTCTTTACGATTAAAAACAAATCACTTTTCAATAATTCATCATTTAAATTTTGATCTAGCATCATGATATTGACATTTTGTTGATATAATCTGATTAATTTTATATATTTTAATTTATTGATGAATATATTAAATTATATAAATAGTATAATAAAATTACATTTAATTTCCAATTAAAAAATTTACAATTAAAATTTAATTTATATAATATTTTTTATTTTAATAATAATATTATTTTTAATTTTTATTCCAATATTAATTTTCTTAATTAATAAATTTTTATCAATAAAAATAAATAAAGACCGAGAAAAAATTAAACCATTTGAATGCGGATTCGACCAATTAACATCCCCACAATTACCATTTTCTATTCAATTTTTTTTCATTACTTTAATATTTCTAATTTTTGACATAGAAATTATCTTAATCTTACCTATTATTAATTCACTAAATAACTTACAAAATTCAACAATTTTAATGTTTTTAATATTTATTATAATTCTTTTTATAAGATTATGATACGAATGAACATTTAATTATTAAATATGAATTTAAAAAAATTATATATATATATATATATATATATATATATATATATATATATATATGTATATAAAGTAAAATAATACAAATTAATTTCGGCTTAATTATTTGGATAAACTTATTCCTATATATATATATAAAAAATTAGGATATTATTTAATAAATTAATATATAACATTAAAATTGCAATTTAAAATAATTTTATAATATATCTCAATTAATTGAAACCAAAATAGAGGTAAATTAATGTTAATAATTTAAATGAATACAAAATATTCCAATTAATGAAATAATAAACTATGAACTTCTAATTCATTTCAAAATGACATAAATCATTTATATTTCTAAATTTATATAGTTTATTAAAAACATTATATTTTCAGTATAAAAAAAATTTATTGCTTAAAAATTTATAAATATTTAAACATTTAACAATTACAATTATATTTTCAATATCATACTCTAAATTTAAGCTATTTAAATATAATAAAATTTGTATAAATAAAAAAAATATAAAAATAATAAAATAATAAAATAATATATTTACAACACCAATACTTTCTTTATAAATTTTAATTAAAATACCATTTTTAATTATAAAATTAATTAAAAATTTTAAATTTATTATAAAAACTTTATCTACAGATTTATCAAATATAACCTCAAAATTAAATATTTTATTAATAAATCAAATATAAAAATTTTTTAATAAATATTCTGAATAAAATGTACTTAAAATAAAATTAAATACCTCAAAATATTCTTTTTTTAAAAAAATTAAACTTTTAAATTCAAAATAAAATATTAAAGACAAAAAATATATAAATAATAAAATATATTTATCATTTAATGTTATCTTAAAATTTTCATAAATAAATATATTATAAAAATATTTACCATAAAAAATTCTAAAAAAAACTCATAAAAAAAAGAATAACTTATATATTTTAATCCTCCTTCATATATATATATATATAAAATAATTAACATAATAAATTAATACCCAATTTAATAAACGAATACTATAACTTATCGTAAATACAATTGAAATATATAACATAATTATAATAAAAGTAAGTAAATTAAAATTATAAAATATCTCCATAATTAAATCCTTAGAAAAAAAACCAGTAAGAAAGGGAAATCCACATAAATTTAAAATTGATAAAATAAATATTAATCTTTTTAAAGGATTAACATAATAATTTCCCCCAAAAAACGTAAATCTTGTATACCTAAATTTATATGAATAAATCTTCCAACACTTAAAAACATTGTAGACTTAAATAAAGCATGACAAATTAAATGAAAAAATCCTAAATCAATATTACCTAACAATAAAATCCTTATTATAAAACTTAATTGACTTAAAGTTGATAAAGCAATAATCTTTTTAAAATTTATTTCAAAATTTGCTATTAATCCAGACATAAATATTGTAAAACTAAAAATTAATAATATAACAATATTCATAAAATTTAAATCTATAAATATTTTATTATAACGAATTAATAAATAAACACCTGCAGTTACTAAAGTAGAAGAATGAACTAAAGAAGAAACAGGTGTAGGTGCAGTTATAGCTGCTGGTAACCAAAAAGAAAATGGAAACTGTGCACTTTTTGTTAATATTATAATTGACATAAATAATAAAATTAATTTATAATCCTGATAAAAAAAACATTTCATGAACCAAAAAATGACAATATACAAACAGTTAAAATTAAAGCTACATCCCGTAATCGATTACAACAAATAGTTAATATACCAGAATTATAAGAATTTTTATTTTGATAATAAATTACCAAACAATAAGAAATTAACCCCAACCCATCTCAACCTAAAATAATACCAATTATTCTAGGTCTTAAAATTATTAAACATATAGAAATTATAAAAATAAAAACTAACAATTTAAAACGTTCAATATATAAATCTTCTTCTATATATTCAACACTATATAATATAACAATTCCAGTAATTAAAATAACTCTACGTAAATATATTATACATATAAAATCAATATAAATAACATATCTAAATTTTATAGAATTCATTTCAACAATTATTCATTCCATAAAATAAATAATTTTAAATAAATATAAATAAAATCCGAAAAAAAAGAAAAGAAAAATATAAATAAAAAATAAACCATAAATCTTATAATAATAATTTAAAGTAAACATTACATCTTTGAAATCACAATTCAATATTTTTTTTAAACTACTTAAATTTAATAAAATCAAATTATAAAAATATTGATAAATTAAAAATAAATAAATTTAAAGGGATTCAATGAGATAAAACAATTAAATAATCTATTAAACTATATTTATTAATTTTACAAAAATTAAATTCACCATGTTGTGTATACCTAAATAAATTTAATGAATAAAAAAATCTAAAAAATATTAAAATTATTAAAATAAATAAATTTAAAAAATTTCAATTAACTAAACTTATAATTAAAAAATTTCACTAATTGAATTAAATGATAATGGAGCAGATAAATTTGATGTACATAATAAAAATCATATTAAAGACATTCTAGGATATAAATTTATTAATCCTTTATTTATTAATATTAATCGTCTATTTCTTGATAAATAACATAAATTTACTAAAAAAAATAACCCTGATGAACATAAGCCATGAGAAATTATTATTATGTATCACCCTTTAATTCCACTATTTATTAATGTTATCATTCTAAGGATAAGCTACTAAAATTTTCATATCAATTTGACGTATACATAAAATACTAATTAATATTGATCCAACAATTCTAAAATATATAATAATTTCATTAAATTCAATAAAATTTTTTATAAATATTAACATAAATCGAATTAAACCATAAATTCCTAATTTTAATAAAATCTCTGCTAAAATTATTGACCCAATAACAGGAGCTTCAACATGAGCTTTTAATAACCAAGAATGAAATATAAATATAGGAATCTTAACAAAAAATGTATATATAAAAAATAAAAGTATAAATATATTCAAATACTTAATTTTTAATATTTCAAAATAATATATCATTAAAATATTATAAAAATAACATAAATCCAAAATAAAAATTAAAAAAGGTAAAGAAAAAAATATTGTATAAAATAATAAATAAAATGAAGCTAATCCTCGTATTTCACCTAAACCTCATTTTATAATAAAAAAAATATAAGAACTAATCTAATTTCAAATATAAAATAAAATATTAATAAATTTATTGAAGTAAGTACAAAAATTAAAGAAATTAATAATATTACTATTAACATTTTAAAATAAAAAAAATCATTATTTTTAACATAAAAAAAAATAAAAATTAAACCAAAAATTAAAAATGTTAATGATAATAATATGTAAGAATATAAATTCATTCTAAATATTTCATTAATTATTCCATTTTCTACAAATTGATTAAAACAAAAAAATGGAATTACACAAAATAATAATATTAATATTCCTAATAAATGCTTATTATTAAAAAAAATTAATAAAATTATTATAAAAATTATATAAATTATCATATTAAATTTAATACTTTTACACTTTGATTCCCAAATAAAAAAATTATTCCAATTATTAATCCTAATTCAATTATACTTTCACAAACTCCTATAATTAAAATAATTAAAAATAATCAATCATTTAAATCCAAATTTAATAATATTAAAACTAAATGTAAAATTAAAATTAATAAAAACTCTAAGCAAATTAAAATTAATAAAAATCTCTTAAATCTTAATATCATTAATAAAATAATTACAAATAATAATAATATATAATTAAATTCACTTATAATTTAAAAAAAAATTAATCTATTAAATAAATTTATTTAACAAATTTCAAAAAAATTATTTTAAAATAATATCTTTAACTCCCAAAACTAAAATTTTTTTAAAACTATTTCTTGATAAAATTAAATTAAGCTATATAATTTAAATACATAAAATATTAATTTTGTAAATTAAAATTAGAACTTTATTCTTATAGCTAATAAACCTATTTATTAAAATTATCATTTTTAAAATCATTATATTAATATGAATAAAATTATATAATATTTCAGAAAATAATTTCTCTCCAATAAATCTTATATTAATATTAATTTAATACACCCTAACTTTAATAATAATAAATTATATCTTTATACCAAAAAAATCTTTATACTTAATAATAATTTTTATCACAATCATTAGAAGAATACTAATTATATTTATATACTTTGTTAGATTAATAAATAACTTATTTTATAAAAAAAATAAGATAAATAATTACTTTATCTTCATAAATTATATATTTTTATTATTTTTTATCATAAATTTATACTTAAACAAAAATAAAATAATAATTAATTCAATTAATGAAAATATTAATATTTATAAAATCTTTGAATATCCTTATATTTTAATCACTTTTTATTTATTAAATTTATTATTATTAATTTTAATTTTAACAATAAAAATTTCCACAATTAACAAAACAAATTTATAAATTCTTAGGATATGTATTACCTTGAGGACAAATATCTTTTTGAGGAGCAACCGTAATTACTAATTTACTATCAGCTATCCCATATTTAGGACAAATAATAGTTCAATGAATTTGAGGAGGATTTTCAATTAATAATGCTACTCTAAATCGATTCTATTCATTTCATTTTATTTTACCAATAATTATTTTATTAATAGTAATTCTACATTTATTTTTCTTACATTTAAGATTTTCTCATAATTCAATAGGCTTAAGAAGAAAACTTTACATATTATCTTTTAATCCTTATTTTATTATTAAATATTTATTTGGTTATATAATTATTTTAATACTTTTTTTTCAATTACAATCAAATTTCCTTGTATACTAAGTGATCCTGATAATTTTATTTTTGCAAATCCTATAGTTACTCCTGAACATATTAAACCTGAATGATATTTCTTATTTGCATACGCTATTCTTCGATCTATCCCAAATAAATTAGGCGGTGTAATTTTTCTATTATTATCAATTTTAATTTTAATTACATTAACAATATTAAATAAAACTAATATAAATTCATGTAAATATTATTATTTAAATAAAATAAATTTTTGATTATTTATTATATCATTTATTATATTAACATGACTAGGAAAACAATTAATTGAATATCCATATATTTAATTAACACAATTATTTTCAATTATCTATTTTTCCTACTTCTTTATTTCTCCAATTTTAAATTATTTTTGAGATAAACTTATTTATTATAACTAAGTTAATGAGCTTGAAATAAGCATATATTTTGAAAATATAATATAGATTTATTAAATCTATTAACTTTAAAAAATAATTATTAATAAAAATTCCTTAAATATAAAATTTAATAAAATATAATATAAAGAAATTAATAAAAATTTTTTTCAACATAAATCTATTAATTGATCATAACTAATTCGAGGACAAATTGAACGTATCAAAATAATAAAAAAAATGAATATTAACAAATAAACCAAAATTTCAACTTATTAAATATAAACCAAAAAAAATTTATACTATAATAACTCTAACAAAAACAATTCTTAAATACTCAGATATAAAAATTAATGTAAATATACTTCTAAAATATTCAATATTAAAACCTGAAACTAACTCAGATTCACCTTCAATTAAATCAAAAGGTGAACAATTTAATTCAACTAATATACTAATTAAAAATATTAAATAAATAGGAAATATATATATAAATATATACATATAAAATTGATACTTTAAAAAATTATATAATGAAAAATCTTCAATTAATAAAATTAAAGAAAACAAAATTAAAAATAAACTAACTTCATAAGAAACTGATTGAGCAATAGATCGAATAGAACCTAATATTGAATAATTTGAATTAGAAATTCAACCTCTTAACATTACAGGATAAACAATTAAACCAATAATTATTAACATAAATAAAATTCCATAATCAATAAATTTATATAACAATTTATTGGATAAATAAATCAAATTAATATAGAAAACAAAAATATTAAAATTGGTATAAACTGATAAATTAAAAACTTTCTTTTTATAATCAAAAACAACTCTTTACTCAATAATTTAATTGCATCTCTAAAAGGTTGAAAAAACCCTAAAAATCCAACTTTATTCGGACCTACCCGAAATTGAACTAAACGTAACAATTTACGTTCAAAGAATGTCAAAAAAGCTATTCTAACTAAATTGAAAATTAATAAAATAATAAATATAAAAAGATCTAAAATAATTATCTTAAATTCAAATAAAATTATTATCTATTATAATACTTATTCTTATAATATTCATAAATTCTAAATTTATAACACTTTTCTGTCAAGATAATTATTAATAAATTTAAATTATACTAAAAATAATATTTATATAAATTTAGTCCTTTCGTACAAAAATTTAAAATTAATTTAAAGATAGAAACTGATCTGGCTTACACCGATCTGAACTCAAATCATGTAAAATTTAAAAAGTCGAACAGACTTAATATTTAAATATCTTCATTTAAATTTAATTTTAATTCAACATCGAGGTCATAAACATTTTTATAAATATGATCTTTCCAAAAATATTATGCTGTTATCCCTAAGGTAATTTTTTCTAATAATTCTTATAAACAATCTCAAAAATTTTACAATAATCACTGATAAAAATATTTTAAAGTTTATTAAATTTAAATATCCTCCCAATTAAATAATAAATCAATTAATGAAAAATTAAATTTTAAAAATATTTAATAAACTATATTATAAAATTCTGTAGGGTCTTCTCGTCCCTTAAAAAAAATTAAGCATTTTTACTTAAAATTTAAATTCATAATTTATACTTGAAACAGTTTATAGTTCATTAACTCATTCATACAAGACCTTAATTAAAAGCCAAATTATTATGCTACCTTTGCACAGTCATGAATACTGCAACTATTTAAAATCAAATTCATTGAGTAGAGCTTACCTTAAAATAAAATCAAAAAGAAATGTTTTTGTTAAACAATTGAATATAAATTTTGCCGAATTCTTCAAGTATAAATAAATATAATATTTATTTTATTTTTAAATAAATTTAATTACTAATTTAATCATTATAAATAATTTCAATTAATTTTAAAATATTATTTTATAAAAAATACATTAATAAAATTAAATTAATAATAAATAAAAATAAATTATAAAATTTTTTATATTAATAACAAATTTTATGTTTATAAATTTATAAACTTTAATTTTAAAATTATAAAATAAATTTATAGATTATCCCATACATTTTTTATATTTAATAAATTTTAAATTATATATACACATGTATATTATATATACACATATATATGTATATATATATATATATAATAAAAATAATAAAAATTAATTTAAATATATGATTTAAATTCAATTCTAAAATAACTAGATATCTAAAATTTGAAAAAAATTTCATTTCTAAATAAATATTAATAAACATTTTGCTACATATAATATTATATTTATTTAGATCATTTTATTTTCGAGATTCATATATTTATACATATAAATTAAATAACCCTGATACAAAAGGTACAAAAATAAATTTTATTTTTATAAAATTAAAACATTTCTTTCACATTACTATTAAATAAAAAATAAATTTATTCAAAAATTTTACTAAAACGATATAAAATTAAATTACTTTAAAAAAAAAATAAATATAACAAATATTATATATATATAAATTCTATTTAATAAAATTTTAAATTATAAAAATTAATCTTTTTATTGTAAATAAAAAATTTTTATTAAACTAAAATTTTAAATAAGTACATTTTCCAATACACTCACTTTGATACGACTTATTTCAATTTTAATGAAATTGACGGGCGATTTGAACATTAAATAAAATAAATTCAAACAATAAAATTTTATTTATTTTACTTTTAAATCCAATTTTATAAAAATATTAAAATTTTAAATTCAAAAATTTAATTTAATGTAACTCATATAAATCTAAAAAAAAAATACATTTTGATCTGAATTCTTATATTTAAAAAAAATATTTTTAAATTATAAAACTTAAATTTATAATCTCTACTAAACGACAATACATAATCAATATCTTCAGTTTGTCTTAACGTGGATTATCAAATTAATCTACAAGTTCCTCTAATTTAAAGATATTTAACCGCCAAATTTTTTAATTTTAATCATTAACATTTAATTATTAAATTATAATTTTCATATTCAATAATAGGGTATCTAATCCTAGTTTGCTTTAAATATTTAATAAAAATAATATCTATAAAAATTAAATTAATTAAATTTGTATATTTCACCAATAAAAATTTAATAAAAACTAATAATCTAAACAAATTATTTAAAATAAAATTAAATCAATTTATAAATAAAGTTTAACCGCAGATGCTGGCACTTATTTATCCTTTATTTAAATTAAATTTCTCATTATAACATTAATTAATAAAAAAAATTAATTTCTAAAATAAAATTATTAAAACTATTAAAATTTTAATAAATAAAAATTTTATATAATAAATTAAATTAAATAATTAATTAGAATTTTAAAATCAATAACCTTTATTTTTCAATTAAAATTCATCTATAAAAAAATATCCACAATAAATTCTTTAAATTTAATTAAAATCTCCCTAACTCAAATTAAATCTATTAAATTTATTAGTGATTAAATTTTTTCATTGAAAATTAAAACTACCGACTAAAATTCTTTTACTTTCTATAAATGTTATTCGGTAAAATTTTTACCTTACTTATCTAAAATATCTATAAATAAATATTTAATAAAAAAATAAATAATTTTTACAGAAATTTATATTAAATTAATCAATTTTATATTTAATTAAATTAAATTATTATATAATTAATAAATAATTATAAACTATATATATAAATAATTAATATATATATACAATATTACTTATATATATATTAAATATTAATATTCATATAAAGAAATAATTAATATGTAATGTATATATATTTATATTCACTTAAATATTTAAATTAAAATTAATCTTTAATAAATAACTAAAATTCCCCAAATATTTTACATTAATAAATATATAAATATTTAACATATATATACATACATATATTTATATATATATAAATTAAATATTTCTATATATATACATATATATATATATATATATACATATATATATAGAATAAATATAATAAAATAGTTTAATATAGTTATAATAGCTTTATATAGTTTTATATAGTTATTTGTAGTTTTAAATAGTATTATATAGTTTTATATAGTTTTATTAGTTTTATATAGTTTTTCATAGTTTTATATAGTTTTATATAGTTTTATTAGTTTGATATAGTTTTTTATAGTTTTCCATAGGTATACATACTTATAGATAGTTTTATTAGTTTTATATAGTTTTTTGTAGTTTTATTAGTTTTATTATGTTTTATATAGTTTTATACAGTTTTATATAGTTTTATTAGTTTTATTATGTTTCATATAGTTTTATATAGTTTTATACAGTTTTATATAGGTTTATTAGATTATTATTAGTACTCGAATAAACAAAATCCAGATCGCTTCTCGGACTTATGGCTACGATCAAAGCGTACTCGCATAACACACATCCAGATCGCTTCTCGGCCTTATGGCTAAGATCAAAGAGTACTCGCATGACACTCATCCAGATCGCGTCTCGGCCTTAGGGCTAAGATCAAAGTGTACTCGCATAACACACATCCAGATCGCTTCTCGGCCTTATGGCTAAGATCAAAGTGTACTCTCAAAACACACATCCAGATCGCTTCTGGGCCCTATGGCTAAGATCAAACTGTACTCGCATAACACGCATCTAGAACGCTTCTCGTCCTTATGTATAAGACAAAACTGTACCCGAATAACCCAAATCCAGATCGCTTCTCGGCGTTGTGGCTATGATCAAATTGCACTCGCATATCACACATCCAGATCGCTACTCGGCCTTATGGCTAAGATCAACGTGTACTCGTATAACACACATCCAGATCGCTTCTCAGCCGTATGGCTTAGATCAAAGTGTACTCGAATAATCCAAATCCAGGTCGCTTCTGGGCCTTATTGCTAAGATCAGAGTGTACTCGCGTAACACACACCCATAACGCTTCTCGGCCTTATGGATAAGTACAAAGTGTACTCGAATAACAAAAATCCAGAGCGCTACTCGGCCGTATGGCCAAGATCAAAGTGTTCTCGCATAACACACCTCCAGATCGCGTCTCGGCCTTATGGCTAAGATCAAAGTGTACTCGCTTAACACACATCCAGATCGCTTATAGTCTCGTGGCTAAGATCAATGTTTAGTCGAATAAACCAAATCCAGATCGCACCTCGGCCTTATGGCTAAGATCAAAGTGTGCTCGCATAACACACATCCAGATCGCTTCTCGTCTTTATGGCTAAGATCAAAGTGTCCTCGCATAACACACTTCCAGATCGCTTGTCGGCCTTACGGCTAAGATCAAAGTGCACACGAATAACACACATCCAGATCGCTTCTCGGCATTGTGGCTAAGATGATATTGTACTCGCATAACAAACATCCAGATAGCTTGAACGCCTTATGGCTGAGATCAAAGTGTACTCGAATAACCCAAGTCCAGATCGCTTCTCGGCCTTAAGGCTACGATCAAAGTGTACTCGCATAACACACATCCTGATCGCATGCCGGCCTTATGGGTGAGATCAAAGTGTACCAGCACAACACACATCCAGATCGCTTCTCGGCCTTATGGCGAAGATCAAGTTGTACCCGCATAACGCACATCCAGGTCGCTTCTTGGCCTTATAGCTAAGATGAAAGTGTTCTCGCATAACACAACAGCCAGATCGCTTCTCGGCCTTATGGCGAAGATCAAGTTGTACCCGCATAACACACATCCAGGTCGCTTCTTGGCCTTATAGCTAAGATGAAAGTGTTCTCGCATAACACACAGCCAGATCGCTACACCGCCTTATGGCTCAGATCAAAGTGTACTCGCATAACACACACCCAGATCGCTCCTGGGACTTATGGCTAAGATCAAAGTGTACTCGAACAACCCAAATCCAGATCGCTTCTCGGCCTTATGGCTACGATCACAGTGTACCCGCATAACACACATCCAGGTCGCTTATGGCCTCATGGCTAAGATCAAAGTGTACTCGGATAACCCAAATCCAGATCGCATCTCCACCTTATGGCTATGATCAAAGTGTACTCGCATAACACACATCCAGATCGCTTGTCGGCCTTATGGTTAAGATCAAAGTGCACTCGCATAACACACATGCAGATCGTTTCTCAGCCTTATGGCTAAGATCAAAGTGTACTCGAATAACCCGAACCCAGGACGCTTCTCGGCCTTATGGCTCAGATCAAAGTGTACTCGCATAACAGACATCCAGATCGCTCCTCGGCCTTATGGCTAAGATAAAAGTGTACTCGCAGAATCCAAATCCACATCTCTTCTCGGCCCTATGGCTAAGATCAAAGTGTAATCGAATAACCCAAATCCCGAACGCTTCTCGGCCTTATTACTAAGATCAATGTGAGCAAGCATAACACAAATGCAGATATCCTGTCGGGCTTATGGCAAAGCATAACCATAAGGCCGAGAAGCGAGCTGGATTTGGTTTATGCTAGTACGCGTTCACATTAGCCGTAAGGCCCGGGAGGCGATCTGGATCTGTGTTATGCGAGCACACGTTGATATTAACCATAATGCCGAGAAGCGATCTTTAACTGTGTTATGCGAGTTTTATATAATTTTATACAGTTTTATACACTTTTGTAAAGTATATTATAGTTCTATATAATTTTATACAGTTTTATGTAGTATCATACACCATTCTATAGCATTATGTAGTTTTAAGCGGTTATACATTGTTTTGTATTCTTTTTTATTGTATTTCACCTTTTACATTGTGTTATGCAGTTATACATATTGTTGCGCTGGGCGGGTCCTGGAGTGCTCGCCCGCGACATGTTTATTTACAATGTTCTTATTTTCACTAATATTTACAATTTCATACAAATATTACAGAATGTAGTCTATATCTCAACACGTCTATTCTCGTCAAAGACTACTCGTTTGTCTTCGTTTACTCTGACCAACTACTTAGCGACCAGTTTATTTCAACCCCCTTCAGATCCTAAGGGTTGGATCAGCCGAGCATGCTGGAGAGATGAGTTCGATACATCGCAACTTCGTTAATTCGATGTATCGCAACAATATTATTATGAAGCTTTGTGTAGTTTTATATGGTTTCTTATAGTTTTATACAGTTTTATACAATTTTATATGGTTATATCAGTTTCATATAGTTTTATATAGTTTAATGAGTTTTATATAGTATTATATAGTATTATATAGTTTTAAACAGTTTTATATAGTTTTATATAATTTTATATAGTTTCATATAGTTTTATATAGTTTTACATTGTTTTATACATTTTTATATTGATTTATATGGTTTTATATAGTATTATATAGTTTTATATAGTCCGATATAGTTTTACATAGTTTTATACAGTTCTATATAGTTTTATATAGTTTTATGTAGTTTCATATAGTTTTGTAAAGTTTTTTACAGTTTTATATAGTTTTATATAGATTCATATAGTTTTATATAGTATTACATAGTTTTATATAGTCTTATATAGTTTTATATAGTTTTGTATAGTTTCATATAGTTTTATTAGTTTTACATAGTTTTATATAGTTTTATATTGTTTTATACAGTTTTATATAGTTTTATATAGTTTAATATAGTTTTATATAGTTTTATATAGTTTTATATAGTTTTATATAGTTTTATATAGTGTTATATAATTTTATATAGCATTATATAGTTTTATATAGTTTTTTATAGTTTTATATAGTTTTGTATAGTTTTATGTAGTTTTATTAGTTTTACATAGTTTTATATAGTTCTATATAGTTTTACATAGTTTTATATAGTTTTATTAGGGTTACATAGTTTTATATAGTTTTATATAGTTTTATGTTGATTTGTGTTGTTTAATACAGATCTATATTGTTTTACATAGTTTCATATAGTTTTATATAGTTTTATATAGATTTATATAGTTTTATATAGTATTATATAGTTTTATATAGTTTTATATAGTTTTATATAGTTTTATATAGTTTTGTATAGTTTCATATAGTTTTATTAGTTTTACATAGTTTTATATAGTTCTATATAGTTTTATATAGTTTTATATAGTCTTATATAGTTTTACATAGTTTTATATAGTTTTATATAGTTTTATATAGTTTTATATAGTTTTATATTGTTCTATATAGTTTTACATAGTTTTATATAGTTTCATATTGTTCTATATAGTTTTATTAGTTTTATATAGTTTTATACAGCTTTATATAGTTTTATACAGTTTTACATACTTTTATATAGTTTTATTTGTTTTGTATAGTTTTATATAGTTTTATATAGTTTAATATAGTTTTATATAGTTTTACACAGTTTCATATAGTTTTATAAGTTTAATTTAGTTTTATACAGATTTATATAATTTTATATAGTTTTATATAGTTTTATATAGTTTTATATAGTTTTATATAGGTGTATATAGTTTTATATAGTTTTATATAGTTTTATATAGTTTAATATAGTTTTATATAGTTTTACACAGTTTTATATAGTTTTATAAGTTTAATTTAGTTTTATACAGATTTATGTAATTTTATATAGTTTTATATAGTTTTATATAGTTTTAGTAGTTTTACATAGTTTTATATAGTTTTATATAGTTTTATATAGTTTTATATAGTTTTACACAGTTTTATATAGTTTTATAAGTTTAATTTAGTTTTATACAGATTTATGTACTTTCATATAGTTTTATATAGTTTTATATAGTTTTATTAGTTTTACATAGTTTTATATAGTTTTATATAGTTTTATATTGTTTTATATTGTTCTATATACTTTGATATAGTTTTATATACTTTTAAACAGTTTCATTAGTTTTATATACTTTTAAACAGTTTTATTAGTTTTATATAGTTTTATATAGTTTTATATAGTTTTATATAGTTTTATTTGTTTGATATAGCCTTATACAGTTTTATATAGTTTTATATAGATTCATTTAGTTTTATTAGTTTTATATAGTTCTATATAGTTTATATACAGTTTTATTACTTTTATATAGTTTTACATAGTTTTATATAGTTTTATATAGTTTTATATAGTTTTATATAGTTTTATATAGTTTTATATAATTTTATATACTTTTATGCTGTTTTATATAGTTTTGTATAGTTTTATATAGTTTTACACAGTTTTATATAGTTTTATTAGTTTTATATAGTTTTATATAGTTTTATATAGTTCTATATAGTTTTATATATTTTTATACAGTTTTATTTAGTTTTATATAGTTTCATACAGTTTTGTATAGTTTTATATAGTTTCACATAGTTTTATATAATTTTATATAGTTTTATATTCTTGTATATAGCTTCGTATAGTTTTATATAGTTTTATATAATTTTATGCAGTTTTATATAGTTTTATATAATTTTATGCAGTTTTATATAGTTTTATATAGTCTTATATTGTTCTATATAGTTTTACATAGTTTTATATAGTTTCATATTTTTCTATATAGTTTTATTAGTTTTATATAGTTTTTTACAGTTTTATATAGTTTTATACAGTTTTAAATACTTTTATATAGTTTTATTTGTTTTGTATAGTTTTATATCGCTTTATATAGTATTATATAGTTCTATATAGTTTTATATAGTTTTATGTAGTTTTATATAGTTTTATATAGTATTACACAGATTTATATAGTTTTATTAGTTTTATATAGTTTTATATAGTTTTATATAGTTTTATATAGTTCTGTATAGATTTATATATTTTTATACAGTTTTATATAGTTTTATATAGTTTCATATAGTTTTGTACAGTTTTATATAGTTTCATATAGTTTTATATAATTTTATATAGTTTTATATAGTTTTATATAGTTTTATATAGATTCATATAGTTTTATTAGTTTTATATAATTTTATATAGTTTTATATAGTTTTATATAGTTTTATTAGTTTTGTATAGTTTTATATAGTTTTATATAGTTTTACACAGTTTTATATAGTTTTATTAGTTCTATATAGTTTTATATAGTTTTATATAGTTCTATATAGTTTTATATATTTTTATACAGTTTTATTTAATTTTATATAGTTTCATACAGTTTTGTATAGTTTTATATAGTTTCATATAGTTTTATATAATTTTATATAGTTTTATATACTTGTATATAGCTTCATATAGTTTTATATAGTTTTATATAATTTTATGCAGTTTTATATAGTTTTATATAGTCTTATATTGTTCTATATAGTTTTACATAGTTTTATATAGTTTCATATTTTTCTATATAGTTTTGTTAGTTTTATATAGTTTTGTTAGTTTTATATAGTTTTATACAGTTTTATATAGTTTTATACAGTTTTACATACTTTTATATAGTTTTATTTGTTTTGTATAGTTTTATATCGCTTTATATAGTTTTATATAGTTCTATATAGTTTTATATAGTTTTATGTAGTTTTATATAGTTTTATATAGTATTACACAGATTTATATAGTTTTATTAGTTTTATATAGTTTTATATAGTTTTATATAGTTTTATATAGTTCTGTATAGATTTATATCTTTTTATACAGTTTTATATAGTTTTATATAGTTTCATATAGTTTTGTACAGTTTTATATAGTTTTATATAGTTTTATATAGTTTTATATAGTTTTATACAGTTTTATATACTTTTCATATAGCGCTATATAGTTTCATATAGTTTTATATAATTTTATATAGTTTTATATAGTTTTATATAATTTTATATAGTTTTATATAGTTTTATATAGTTTTATTAGTTTTATATAGTTTTATATAGTTTTATATAGTTTTATATAGTTTTATATAGTTTTGTATTGTTCTATATACTATGATATAGTTTTATATAGTTTTATATAGTTTTATATAATTTATATAGTTTAATATAGTTTTATATAGTTTTACACAGTTTTATATAGTTTTATTAGTTTTGTTCAGTTGTATATAGTTATATTAGTGTGATATAGGCTTATACAGTTTTATATAGATTTATATAGATTCATATAGTTTTATATAGTTTTATATAGTTCTATATAGTTTTATATAGTTTTATATAGTTTTATATAATTTTATATAGTTTTATATAGTTTTATATAGTTTTATTAGTTTTATATAGTTTTATATAGTTTTATATAGTTTTATATAGTTTTATATAGTTTTGTATTGTTCTATATACTATGATATAGTTTTATATAGTTTTATATAGTTTTATATAATTTATATAGTTTAATATAGTTTTATATAGTTTTACACAGTTTTATATAGTTTTATTAGTTTTGTTCAGTTGTATATAGTTATATTAGTGTGATATAGGCTTATACAGTTTTATATAGATTTATATAGATTCATATAGTTTTATATAGTTTTATATAGTTCTATATAGTTTTATATAGTTATAGACACTTTTAATATAGGTTTATATAGTTTCATATAGTTTTATATAGTTTTATTTAGTATTATATAGTTTTTTATAGATATATATAAAGTTTTATATAGTTTTATATAGCTTTACATAGTTTAATATAGTTTTATATAGTTTTATATAGTTTTATATAGTTTTATATAGTTTTATATAGTTTTATATAGTTTTATATAGTTTTATATAGTTTTATATAGTTTTATATAGTTTTATTTACAGTTTTATATACTTTTATACAGTTTTATATACTTTTATATAGTTTTATTTGTTTTGTATAGTTTTATATAGTTTTATATTGTTTTATATAGTTTTATATAATTTTATATAGTTTTATATAGTTTTATATAGTTTTATATAGTTTTATATAGTTTTATTAGTTTTATATAGTTTTATATAGTTTTATATAGTTTTATATTGTTCTATATACTTTGATATAGTTTTATATAGTTTTATTAGTTTTATATAGTTCTATATAGTTTTATATAGTTTTATATAGTTTTGTATAATTTTATATAGTTTTATATAGTTTTATATAATTTTATATAGTTTTATATAGTTTTATATAGTTTTATTAGTTTTATATAGTTTTATATAGTTTTATATAGTTTTATATTGTTCTATATACATTGATATAGTTTTATATAGTTTTATATAGTTTTATATAGTTTTACACAGTTTTATATAGTTTTATTAGTTTTATATAGTTTTATATAGCTTTATATAGTTCTATATAGTTTTATATATTATTATACAGTTTTATATAGTTTTATATAGTTTCATATAGTTTTGTACAGTTTTATATACTTTTATATAGTTTTATTTGTTTTGTATAGTTTTATATAGTTTTATATTGTTTTATATAGTTCTATATAGTTTTATATAGTTTTATATAGTTTTATATAGTTTTATATAATTTTATATAGTTTTATATAGTTTTATATAGTTTTATATAGTTTTATATAGTTTTATATAGTTTTATACAGTTTTATATACTTTTATACAGTTTTATATACTTTTATATAGTTTTATTTGTTTTGTATAGTTTTATATAGTTTTATATTGTTTTATATAGTTCTATATAGTTTTATATAGTTCTATATAGTTTTATATAGTTTTATATAGTTTTATATAGTTTTATATTGTATTACACAGATTTATATAGTTTTATTAATTTTATATAGTTTGATATAGTTTTATATAGTTTTATATAGTTCTATATAGATTTATATATTATTATACAGTTTTATATAGTTTTATATAGTTTCATATAGTTTTATACAGTTTTATATACTTTTATATAGTATTATTTGTTTTGTATAGTTTCATATAGTTTTATATAGTTTTATATAGTTTTATATAGTTTTATTCTTTTGGTATAGCCTTATACAGTTTTATATAGATTTATATAGATTCATATAGTTTTATTTGTTTTGTATAGTTTTACATAGTTTTATTAGTTTGATATAGCCTTATACAGTTTTATATAGTTTTGTATAGATTCATTTAGTTTTATTAGTTTTATATAGTTCTATATAGTTTATATACAGTTTTATTACTTTTATATAGTTTTACATAGTTTTATATAGTTTTATATAGTTTTATATAGTTTTATATAGTTTTACACAGTTTTATATAGTTTTATTTGTTTTGTTGAGTTGTATATAGTTATATTAGTGTGATATAGCCTTATACAGTTTTATATAGATTTATATAGATTCATATAGTTTTATATAGTTTTATATAGTTTTATTTAGTTTTATACAGTTTTATATAATTTTATATAGCTTTATATAGTTTTATATAATTTTATATAGTTTTATATAGTTTTATATAGTTTTATATAGTTTTATTAGTTTTATATAGTTTTATATAGTTTTATATAGATTTATATAGTTTTATATTGTTCTATATACTTTGATATAGTTTTATATAGTTTTATATAGTTTTATATAATTTATATAGTTTAATATAGTTTTATATAGTTTTACACAGTTTTATATAGTTTTATTTGTTTTGTTCAGTTGTATATAGTTATATTAGTGTGATATAGCCTTATACAGTTTTATATAGATTTATATAGATTCATATAGTTTTATATAGTTCTATATAGTTTTATATAGTTTTATATAGTTTTATATAGTTTTATATAGTTTTATATAGTTTATACAGTTTTATATAGTTTTATATAGTTTTATACAGTATTATATAGTTTTATATAGTTAACTATAGTTTTATATAGTTTTATATAGTTTTATATAGTTTTATATAGTTTTATATAGTTTTATATAGTTTTATATAGTATTACACAGATTTATATAGTTTTATTAGTTTTATGTAGTTTTATATAGTTTTATATAGTTTTATATAGTTCTATATAGATTTATATATTTTTATACAGTATTATATAGTTTTATATAGTTTCATATAGTTTTGTACAGTTTTATATAGTTTCATATAGTTTTATATAATTTTATATAGTTTTATATAGTTTTATATAGCTTCATATAATTTTATATAGTTTTTTATAATTTTATAGAGTTTTATATAGTTTTATATAGTTTTATATAGTTTTACATAGTTTTATATAGTTTTATATAGTTTAAATATAGTTTAATATAGTTTTATATAGTTTTACACAGTTTTATATTGTTTTATTAGTTTGATATAGCCTTATACCGTTTTATTTATTTTTATATAGATTCATATAGTTATATTAGTTTTATATAGTTTTATATAGTTTTATATAGCTTTATATAGTTTTATTAGTTTTATACAGTTTCATATAGTTTTTATATAGTTTTATTAGTTTTATATAGTTTTATATAGTTTTATATCGTTTTATATCGTTTTATATAGTTTTATATAGTTTTACACAGTTTTATATAGTTTTATAGAGTTTTATATAGTTTTATACAGTTTTATATACTTTTATATAGTTTCATTTGTTTTGTATAGTTTTATATAGTTTTATTAGTTTGATATAGCCTTATACAGTTTTATATAGTTTTATATAGATTCATATAGTTTTATTAGTTTCCTATAATTTGATACAGTTTTATATAATTTGATATTGTTTTAATAGAATTTTATACGTTTATATAGTTTTATATAGTTTCATATAGTTTTATTAGTTTTATGTAGCTCTATATAGTTTTTATACACTTTTATTACTTTTATATAGTTTTACATAGTTTTATATAGTTTTACAGAGTTTTATATAGTTTTACACATTTTTATATAGCTTTATTAGTTTTATATAGTTTTATACAGTTTTATATAGTTTTATATAATTTATATAGTTTTATATAATTTTATATAGTTTTACATAGTTTTATATAGTTTTATTAGTTTTATATAGTTTTATATAGTTTTATATTGTTTTATTGTAGTTTCATATAGTTTTGTACAGTTTTATATAGTTTTATATAGTTTTATATAGTTTTACATAGTTTTATATAGTTTTATATTGTTTAATATAGTTTTATATAGATTTACACAGTTTTATATTGTTTTATTAGTTTGATATAGCCTTATACAGTTTTATATATTTTTATATAGATTCATATAGTTATATTAGTTTTATATAGTTTTATATAGTTTTATATAGTTTTATATAGTTTTATATAGTTTTATATGGTTTTATATATTCTTATATAGTTTATATCCTTTGTATAGTTTTATTTGTTTTGTATAGTTTTATATAGTTTTATTAGTTTGATATAGCCTTACACAGTTTTATATAGTTTTATATAGATTCATATAGTTTTATTAGTTTTATATAGTTTGATATAGTTTTATATAATTTGATATTGTTTTAATAGAATTTTATACGTTTATATAGTTTAATACAGTTTTATATTGTTTTATTAGTTTTATATATTTCTATATAGTTTTTATACAGTTTTGTTACTTTTATATAGTTTTACATAGTTTGACATAGTTTGATATAGTTTTATATAGTTTTACACAGTTTTATATAGATTTATATAGTTTTACATAGTTTTGTATAGTTTTGTGTAGTTTTATGTAGTTTTATATAATTTTGTTTGTTTTATATAGTTTTACATTGTTTGATATAGTTTTACATAGTTTTATATAGTTTTATATAGTTTGATATAGTTTTATATCGTTGTATATAGTTTTATATAGTTTTATATAGTTTTGTATAGTTTTACATAATTCTATGTAGTTTTATTTAGTTTTGTTAGTTTTATATATTTTTGTATAGTTTTATATAGTTTTATATAGTTCTATATAGTTTTATTAATTTTACATCGTTTTATATAGTTTTACATAGCTTTATATAGTTTTATATTGTTTGATATAGTTTTATATCGTTGTATATAGTTTTATATAATTTTATATAGTTTTATATAGTTTTATATTGTTTTATATAGTTTTGTATAGTTTTATATAGTTTAATGTAATTTTATAAGGTTTTATAAAGTTTTATATAGTGTTATGTATTTTTATATAGTTTTATTAGTTTTATATAGTTTTATTAGTTTTATATAGTTTTATTAGTTTTATATAGTTCTATATAGTTTTATATAGTTTTATATAGTTTTATATAGATTTATTTAGTTTTATATAGTTCTATATAGTTTTATATAGTTTTATATAGATTTATATAGTTTTATATCGTTTTGTATAGTTTCATACAGTTTTATGAGTTTTATATGATTTTATACAGTTTTTTATAGTTTTATATAGTTTTATATAGTTTTATATAGTTTTCCATAGTTTTAGTAGATTTATATTGTTTTGCATAGTTTCATATAGTTTTATTAGTTTTATATAATTATATATAGTTTTATATAGTTTTATATAGTTTTATATAGTTTTGTATAGTTTTATATAGTTTTATTTGTTTTATATAGATTTATATAGTTTTACATGGTTTTATATAGTTTTACATAGTTTTATAAAGTTTCATATTGTTTTATTAGTTTTACATAGTTATATAGAGTTTTATATAGTTCTATACAGTTTTACATGTTTTTATATAGTTTTATATAGTTTTATATAGTTGTATTAGTTTTATATAGTTTTATTAGTTTTATATAGTTTTATATAGTTTTATATAGTTTTATATAGTTTTATATAGTTTTATATAGTTTTATATAGTTTTATATAATTTTATATGGTTTGATATCGTTTTAGCAGTTTTATATAGTTTTGTATATTTTCATATAATTTCATTAGTTTTGCATAGTTTTATATAGTTCTATATAGTTTTATATAGTATTACATAGTTTTATATAGTTTTAGCATAGCTTTATATAGTTTTATATTGTTTTATATAGGTTTATATAGTTCCATATAGATTTATATAGATCTATACAGTTTTATATAGTTTGATATTGTTTTATATAGTTTTATTAGTGTTACATTGTTTTATATAGTTTTGTATAGTTTTATATAATTTTATGTAGTTTTATATAGTTCTATTAGTTTTATATAGTTTTGTATAGTTTTTGATAGTTTTATATAGTTTTAAATAGTTCTACATAGCCTTATTTAGTTTTATATAGTTTTATATAGTTTTATATAGTTTTATATAGTTTTATATAGTTTTACATAGTTTTACATAGATTTATATAGTTTTATATAATTTTATATGGTTTTATATAGTTTTATATAATTTTATATGGTTGTATGCGCGTTTTAGCAGTTTTATATAGTTTAGTATAGTTTCATATAATTTCATTAGTTTTGCATAGTTTTATATATTTCTATATAATTTTATATGGTTTTATATAGATTTATATAGTTTTAAATAGTTTTGTATAGTTTTATATAATTTTATGTAGTTTTATATAGTTCTATTATTTTTATATAGTTTTATATAGTTTTACATAGCCTTATTTAGTTTTATATAGTTTTATTAGTTTTATATAGTTTTATTAGTTTTATATAGTTTTATGTAGTTTTATATAGTTTTATATAGTTTTATATAGTTTTATATGGTTCTATATAGTTTTATATAGATTCATATAGTTTTATATAGTTTTGTATAGTTTTATATAGTTTTATGTGTTTTCATACAGTTTTATATAGTTTTATATAGTTTTATATAGTTTTATATAATGTTATATAGTTTTAGATAGTTTTATATAGTTTTAATACTTTTACATAGTTTTATATCGTTTTATATAGTTTTATATAGTTTTATTAGTTTTACATAGTTATATATAGTTATATATAGTTTTATTAATTTTACATCGTTTTATATAGTGTTACATAGCTTTATATAGTGTTATATAGTTTTATATCGTTTTATATAGTTTTATATAGTTTTATACAGTTTTATATAGTTTTATTAGATTTACATAGTTTTATATAGTTTTATATCGTTTTATATAGTTTTATATAGTTTTACATAGTTTTATATGCTTTTACATAGTTTTCTATAGACTTATATGGATTTATATAGTTTTATATAGTTTTATATAGTTTTATATAGTTTTATAAGTTTTATATAGTTTTATATAGTTTTGTATACTTTATTATTGTTTTATATAGTTTTATATAGTTTTAGTAGTTTTATATAGTTTTGTATAGTTTCATATTGTTTTATTAGTTTTATATAGTTTTATATAGTTTTATATATTTTTGTATACTTTAATATAGTTTTTTATACATTTATATAGTTCTATACAGTTTTACATAGTTTTATATAGTTTTATATACTTTTATAAGTTTTTATATAGTTTTATATAGATTTATATGGTGTTATGTAGAGTTATATAATTTTATATAGTTTTACATAGTTTTATATAGTTTTACATAGTTTTATATAGATTTATATGCTTCAATACAGTTTGATATAGTTTTATATAGTGCTATATAGTTTTATAAGATTTTATTTAGTTTTTTATAGTTTGATATAGTCTTATGTAGTGTTATATAGTTTTGTATAGTTTCAAATAGTTCTATATAGTTTCATATAGTTATATATAGTTTTATATAGTTTTTTGTAGTTTCATATAGGCATATATAGTTTTATATCGTTTTACATAGTTTTATATAGTTTTATTAGTTTTACATAGTTTTATATAGTTATATATAGTTTTATTAATTTTACATCGTTTTATATAGTTTTACATAGCTTTATATAGTGTTATATAGTTTTATATCGTTTTATATAGTTTTATATAGTTTTATACAGTTTTATGTAGTTTTATTAGTTTTACATAGTTTTATATAGTTTTATATCGTTTTATATAGTTTTATATAGTTTTACATAGTTTTATATGGTCTTACATAGTTTTCTATAGACTTATATGGATTTATATAGTTTTATATAGTTTTATATAGTTTCATGTAGTTCTATACAGTTTTACATAGTTTTATATAGTTTTATATCGTTTTATATAGTTTTATATAGTTTTACATAGTTTTATATGGTCTTACATAGTTTTCTATAGACTTATATGGATTTATATAGTTTTATATAGTTTTATATAGTTTCATGTAGTTTTATACAGTTTTATATAGTTTTATATAGTTTTGTACAGTTATATATAATTTTACATAGTTTTATATAGTTTTATTTAGTTTTATTAGTTTTTTAGAAATATATATAGTTTTATATAGTTTTATATAGTTTTATATAATTTTATATAGTTTTATATAGTTTTATATGGTGTTATATAGTTTTAGAAGTTTTATATTGTTTTATATAGTTTTATATAGGTTTAGTAGTTTTATATAGTTCTAGATAGTTTCATATTGTTTTATTAGTTTTATATAGTTTTATATAGTTTTATATAGTTTTGTATAAATTAATATAGTTTTTTATAGATTTATATGGTTCTATACAGTTTGATATAATTTTATATAGTGTTATATATTTTTATAAGATTTCATATAGTTTTATATAGTTTTATTAGTTTTATATAGTTTTATGTAGTTTTATATAGTTTTATATAGTTTTATATAGTTTTATATAGTTTTATATAATTTTATGTAGTTTCATATAGTTTTGTTAGTTTTATATATTTCTGTATAGTTTTATATAGTCATATATAGTTTTATATCGTTTTATATAGTTTTATATAGTTTTATACAGTTTTATATAGTTTTATTAGTTTTACATAGTTTTATATAGTTTTATATCGTTTTATATAGTTTTATATAGTTTTACATAGTTTTATATGGTCTTACATAGTTTTCTATAGACTTATATGGATTTATATAGTTTTATATAGTTTTATATAGTTTCATGTAGTTTTATACAGTTTTATATAGTTTTATATAGTTTTGTACAGTTATATATAATTTTACATAGTTTTATATAGTTTTATATAGTTTTATTAGTTTTTTAGAGATTTATATAGTTTTATATAGTTTTATATAGTTTTATATAATTTTATATAGTTTTATATAGTTTTATATGGTGTTATATAGTTTTAGAAGTTTTATATTGTTTTATATAGTTTTATATAGGTTTAGTAGTTTTATATAGTTCTATATAGTTTCATATTGTTTTATTAGTTTTATATAGTTTTATTAGTTTTATATAGTTTTATGTAGTTTTATATAGTTTTATATAGTTTTATATAGTTTTATATAATTTTATATAATTTTATGTAGTTTCATATAGTTTTGTATAGTTTTATATAGTTTTATGTGTTTTCATATAGTTTTATATAGTTTTATATAGTTTTATTTAGTTTTATATAATGTTATATAGTTTTATATAGTTTTATATAGTTTTGTATAGTTTTCCTTAGTTTTATGTAGTTTTATATAGTTTT
>NW_027475478.1:45000-46457 GCF_051020985.1 Nomia melanderi | reverse complement strand
TTATTAACGTTTTTAACATTAAAAAAAATTACAAAAATTTATTTTTCGGAAAAAAAGGAAAAAACCGATTCGGCGGAGCGAGGTGTCCAGCCCGTGCGGTAATTCCAGCAGGCGAATCGGACTTCCCGAAATTTTTCTAAGTCCCACGGTCGACACCAACTTTTTTAATAAGTGTTTTAAAATTATTTCAATGTTTAATCCATGCGTAAACATGAAGTTTATTAACGTTTTTAACATTAAAAAAAATTACAAAAATTTATTTTTCGGAAAAAATGGAAAAAAACCGATTCGTCGGAGCGAGGTGTCCTGCCCGTGCGGTAATTCCAGCAGGCGAATCGGACTTCCCGAAATTTTTCTAAGTCCCACGGTCGACACCAACTTTTTTAATAAGCGTTTTAAAATTATTTCAATGTTTAATCCATGCGTAAACATGATGTTTATTAACGTTTTCAACGTTAAAAAAAATTACAAAAATTTATTTTTCAAGAAAAATGGAAAATACCGATTCGGCGGAGCGAGGTGTCCAGCCCGTGCGGTAATTCCAGCAGGCGAATCGGACTTCCCGAAATTTTTCTAAGTCCCACGGTCGACACCAACTTTTTTAATAAGTGTTTTAAAATTATTTCAATGTTTAATCCATGCGTAAACATGACGTTTATTAACGTTTTTGACATTAAAAAAAATTACAAAAATTTATTTTTCAAAAAAATGGAAAAAACCGATTCGTCGGAGCGAGGTGTCCAGCCCGTGCGGTAATTCCAGCAGGCGAATCGGACTTCCCGAAATTTTTCTAAGTCCCACGGTCGACACCAACTTTTTTAATAAGCGTTTTAAAATTATTTCAATGTTTAATCCATGCGTAAACATGATGTTTATTAACGTTTTCAACGTTAAAAAAAATTACAAAAATTTATTTTTCAAAAAAAATGGAAAAAACCGATTCGTCGGAGCGAGGTGTCCTGCCCGTGCGGTAATTCCAGCAGGCGAATCGGACTTCCCGAAATTTTTCTAAGTCCCACGGTCGACACCAACTTTTTTAATAAGTGTTTTAAAATTATTTCAATGTTTAATCCATGCGTAAACATGACGTTTATTAACGTTTTTGACATTAAAAAAAATTACAAAAATTTATTTTTCAAAAAAAATGGAAAAAACCGATTCGTCGGAGCGAGGTGTCCAGCCCGTGCGGTAATGCCAGCAGGCGATCCGGGGTACTCGAAATTTTTCTAAGTCCCGACGGTCAAGAGTAAACTTTTTCATCGCATATTTCAAAATTTTTTCAATGTTTAATCTACGCATAAAAACGCAGTTTATCGCAGTTTTTAACGTTGAGAAAATTGACAAAAATTTTTTTTTCACTGAAAATGGAAAAAATGTATCGGTCGATGCGGGCTATCCAGGCCGTGCGGTAATTCCAGCAGGCGATCCGGGGTACTCGAAATTTTTCTAAGTCCCGA
>NW_027475478.1:30000-37500 GCF_051020985.1 Nomia melanderi | reverse complement strand
GTTCGTGCGTCGAATTCGAAAAATAAAAAAAAGAAATACACCTTTTCTCTCTCTCTCGGGGTAAAAAGAGTCGATGTGTATTGTGTATAAAGGTTCTGCTGCGAGAAGTCTCGTTTTGCCGTGTGTTTCGGTAACGACGATCCTCCGAAACGTACATCTCATTCGTAAGAGAGGAAGAAAACAATCTCCCTGGGGCCAGTCGGTAATATACCGACATACGACGTGTCGTGCACATCCGTCTCACGCACGGTATACAAAATATGAATAAAACGTGTGTAGTCTCTCTCTCTCTCGACTTCTTAATATTTTCTTTCACCTCTGACGCATCATTTCAGGTGACGTCGGGAGCGCGGGAAAAAAAATTTTTCTAAACACACGAAACCGTTCATCTCACGAACAGCCGAAAAAGTTGTCGCTCAGATCCATATCGCAGTGGAGCGGTATCCGCGGGCGGTCGTAATTGAACGACGCACGACGCCGCGAACACTCACGCGAGTCCATACAAACGATTCCGATCGTTTTGCAACAACTAGAACGTACACTGTCCGTGAAATTCACAGAATTTTCGCGTGTCCGCGACAAACGCCGACGAGACACCCATCGTTCGCTCGTACGTAGCATCCTTCTCTTAACCCGACTCAGAAACGTTCTTTGCGCCCTTCGGTAAAAAAACGTTCGATCCGAAGAGGTGAACGACGGCGGGGATTTGACAGAGCTACGCAAGCAGTGTATGGTACGTAAACGACCCTCAGCCAGGCGTGGTCCAGGAATTGTATCCGTGGACCGCAATGTGCGTTCGAAATGTCGATGTTCATGTGTCCTGCAGTTCACACGTTGACGCGCAATTAGCTGCGTTCTTCATCGACCCACGAGCCAAGTGATCCACCGTTCAGGGTAATCGTATAAATTTTATATTTCACATATATAATTTTATTCTCATTTGTTCGACCTAATATCTCTCTTCTTTCAAAGAGAAGATAAAAGTTGATACCTGAATCTCCGACCAGCGCGCGAAGGAGATTCAGGCGTCGCCTTGGAGACGACACCGAAGCCTTTCGAGACGAAAAACGTTCAAGTAATATGTATATATTTCTCGACGTTCCGGGCGTATAGTGCATTCAAAAACCCGCGAAAGACGCAGAAGACTCGCACGCGTGGAAACGACGGGGATATATTTTGTATCCTACCCGATACTGAATCCATCGCGTGCAGTCGACCCTCGCGTTCTTCCGATCAGACGCATCTATTGTTGCGCGCATGTTTTCGCGTCGCATCGCGCGAAACGTTGCACGAATCGTACCGATCGATCGATTGAAAGCAAATAATGAAAAAAGACTTCACAGCTGGCTCTTTGCCGGTCATTCGTCCCATGTTATCTCTTGCCGCGAAATTGGCGCGCAAGAGTTGGGTGTCAGACGCGCGGCTTTAAAACGAGCTTCACGGCCGGTCCCTTCGTTACCGCTTTCGTTCTTTCTCTCGGAACGACCATGAACGAACACGACGAGCGACGCTACGGCATACACACGTCCACGGATTCGATTAAAAAAACAGACTTCACAGCTGGCTCTTTGCCGGTCATTCGTCCCATATTATCTCTTGCCGCGAAATTGGCGCGCAAGAGTTGGGTGTCAGACGCACGGCTTTAAAACGAGCTTCACGGCCGGTCCTCTCAATTCCGTGTACGGTACACGCAAGATGCGGGTTCCACTTCCAGACTACCCGGTCCCTTCTCTCTACGAGAATCGATAGTAGAAGAACGGCTCGAAAACGCGTCTCAGAGACTAGGGGAAAAGAAGCGGTATGCGAGCGAAACGAAAACGCATTATGGAAACGTCGCGAAACAATGTTCGACGGTTGCTCGGTTCCAATCGTGCGGCCGTTTCAATTTCTCGTGCGCTTCACCGTCCCTCCGTAACTCTGGCCGATCGCGTATACCGAAGAGCCGACACGCGCAAAAACCACAGGCATTGTATACTGTATATATATATGTTACAGTCACAGCCTTCGCGCGTTTTACTCTCCGACGCGGGGTTTCCACGACGAAAGAGAGACAGTTTCGTGGCGGGTGACTCGGCCGAATCGCTACGACGGGTATTTCTATTATAGAACGAATCATCGCCACCCTTTACCAGTGCCCGACGAAGGAATCACAAGGTCATCTGGAGTTTACAATGCCAGCGACGGTAATTCCAACGAAGACCCGATAAGTCAACTCATCGTTCTATTTCTCCCCGTACAGAAAAGCGAATCGACGCTAACGCACCTCGCGCAAGCACGAACGTTCTCTTCGCGTGGATCATCCCATCGTCGAAAGATGTAAAGACGCATTGGAGATCGTGGTCTCTGGCGGGCTCATTGCACGCCCCACTGCATATCTTTCCTCGAATCGAGAATGATTCGTCCACTAAGGCTGCGAAACTACGCGTCGAGGAAACTAGGGGAAAGAAGCGGGATGCGAGCGAAACGACAATACATTATGGAAACGTCGCGAAACAATGTTCGGCGGTTGCTCGTTTCCTCCTGCGGACGTTTCATTGCTCGGGCGCTTCACGTCCCTCCGTAACCTTCGCGCGATCGCGTGCCCCGGAGAGCCGGCAACCGGTGAACCACAGGCGTATAAACTATAGTCTTCTATAGCAAGCCTTCGGCGGTTACTCTCCGACGCGGGGATTCCACGACGAGAGAGAATTTCGTGGCGGGTGACATCGGTCGAAACGCTACGACGGGTATTTCTATTATAGAACGAATCATCGCCACCCTTTACCAGTGCCCGACGAAGGAATCACAAGGTCATCTGGAGTTTACAATGCCAGCGACGGTAATTCCAACGAAGACCCGATAAGTCAACTCATCGTTCTATTTCTCCCCGTACAGACAAGCGAATCAACGCTATCGCACCTCACGCATGCACGAACGTTCTCTTCGCGTGAATCGTCCCATCGTCGAAAGATATAGCCGCTTGGAGATCGTGGCCCATCAAGTTCTTCCGTAACTCCTGCGCGATCGCGTACCCCGGAGAGCAGGCAACCGGTGAACCACAGGCGTATAAACTATAGTCTTCTATAGCAAGCCTTCGCGTTTACTCTACGACGCGGGGATTCCACGACGAGAGAGATTTTCGTGGCGGGTGACACGGCCGAATCGCTACGACGGGTATTTCTATTATAGAACGAATCATCGCCACCCTTTACCAGTGCCCGACGAAGGAATCACAAGGTCATCTGGAGTTTACAATGCCAGCGACGGTAATTCCAACGAAGACCCGATAAGTCAACTCATCGTTCTATTTCTCCCCGTACAGAAAAGCGAATCGGCGCTATCGCACCTCACGCAAGCAGGAATGATCTCTTCGCGTGGATCGTCCCATCGTCGAAAGATGTAAGACGTACAGAAATCGTGGTCCATCACGATTATTCGTAACTCTCCGAGTCGCGTATCTGAGAGTAGGACAAACGGAGAACCACAGGCATAAATAATACTATATGTTTCTTATATAGTTAGCCTTCGCGTTTTACTCTCCGACATGGGGATTCCACGACGAGAGAGAGTTTCGTGGCGGGTGTCTCGGCCGAATCGCTACGACGGGTATTTCTATTATAGAACGAATCATCGCCACCCTTTACCAGTGCCCGACGAAGGAATCACAAGGTCATCTGGAGTTTACAATGCCAGCGACGGTAATTCCAACGAAGACCCGATAAGTCAACTCATCGTTCTATTTCTCCCCGTACAGAAAAGCGAATCGACGCTATCGCACCTCGCGCGAGCACGTAACTACTCTTCGCGTGGATCGTCCCATCGTCGAAAGATGTAAGACGCACGGAAATCGTGGCCCATCAACGTTTTTTTGTAACTCTGCCGATCGCGTATCACAGAGCCGAGACGCACATACCACAGGCGTATAATACCGTTTTCTTTCGTATGGTAAGCCTTCGCGTTTACTCTTCGGCGCGGGGTTTCCACGTCGAGAGAGACATTCGTGGCGGGTGACATCGGTCGAAACGCTACGACGGGTATTACTATTATAGAACGAATCATCGCCACCCTTTACCAGTGCCCGACGAAGGAATCACAAGGTCATCTGGAGTTTACAATGCCAGCGACGGTAATTCCAACGAAGACCCGATAAGTCAACTCAACGTTCTATTTCTCCCCGTACAGAAAAGCGAATCGACGCTGTTGCACCTCACGCAAGCACGAACGTTCTCTTCGCGTGGATCGTCCCATCGTCGAAAGATGTAAGACGCACGGAAATCGTGGCACATCACGTGTTTTCGGAACTCTGTCGACCGCGTATCTCAGAGACGACGCGCGCGAACCACTGGCATATACTATTATATATCGCGTTTTACCCTCCGACGCGGGGATTCCACGACGAGAGAGAGTTTCGTGAGCGGGTTGACTCGGAAGAAACGCTACGACGGGTATTTCTATTATAGAACGCATCATCGCCACCCTTTACCAGTGCCCGACGAAGGAATCACAAGGTCATCTGGAGTTTACAATGCCAGCGACGGTAATTCCAACGAAGACCCGATAAGTCAACTCAACGTTCTATTTCTCCCCGTACAGAAAAGCGAATCGACGCAATCGCACCATACGCGTGCACGTAAACAACTCTTCGCGTGGATCGTCCCATCGTCGAGAGACGTAAGTTTTCATAGTATGAATTCGCGTTTTACTCTCCGACGCGGGGATTCCACGACGAGAGAGAGTTTCGTGAGCGGGTTGACTCGGAAGAAACGCTACGACGGGTATTTCTATTATAGAACGCATCATCGCCACCCTTTACCAGTGCCCGACGAAGGAATCACAAGGTCATCTGGAGTTTACAATGCCAGCGACGGTAATTCCAACGAAGACCCGATAAGTCAACTCAACGTTCTATTTCTCCCCGTACAGAAAAGCGAATCGACGCAATCGCACCATACGCGTGCACGTAAACAACTCTTCGCGTGGATCGTCCCATCGTCGAGAGACGTAAGTTTTCATAGTATGAATTCGCGTTTTACTCTCCGACGCGGGGATTCCACGACGAGAGAGAGTTTCGTGAGCGGGTTGACTCGGAAGAAACGCTACGACGGGTATTTCTATTATAGAACGCATCATCGCCACCCTTTACCAGTGCCCGACGAAGGAATCACAAGGTCATCTGGAGTTTACAATGCCAGCGACGGTAATTCCAACGAAGACCCGATAAGTCAACTCAACGTTCTATTACTCCCCGTACAGAAAAGCGAATCGACGCAATCGCACCATACGCGTGCACGTAACAACTCTTCGCGTGGATCGTCCCATCGTCGAGAGACGTAAGTTTCATAGTAAGCCTTCGGCGTTTTACTCTCCGACGCGGGGATTCCACGACGAGAGAGAGAGTTTCGTGAGCGGGTTGACTCGGAAGAAACGCTACGACGGGTATTTCTATTATAGAACGCATCATCGCCACCCTTTACCAGTGCCCGACGAAGGAATCACAAGGTCATCTGGAGTTTACAATGCCAGCGACGGTAATTCCAACGAAGACCCGATAAGTCAACTCAACGTTCTATTTCTCCCCGTACAGAAAAGCGAATCGACGCAATCGCACCATACGCGTACACGTAAACAACTCTTCGCGTGGATCGTCCCATCGTCGAGAGACGTAAGTTTTCATAGTATGAATTCGCGTTTTACTCTCCGACGCGGGGATTCCACGACGAGAGAGAGTTTCGTGAGCGGGTTGACTCCGAAGAAACGCTACGACGGGTATTTCTATTATAGAACGCATCATCGCCACCCTTTACCAGTGCCCGACGAAGGAATCACAAGGTCATCTGGAGTTTACAATGCCAGCGACGGTAATTCCAACGAAGACCCGATAAGTCAACTCAACGTTCTATTTCTCCCCGTACAGAAAAGCGAATCGACGCAATCGCACCATACGCGTGCACGTAAACAACTCTTCGCGTGGATCGTCCCATCGTCGAGAGACGTAAGTTTTCATAGTATGAATTCGCGTTTTACTCTCCGACGCGGGGATTCCACGACGAGAGAGAGTTTCGTGAGCGGGTTGACTCGGAAGAAACGCTACGACGGGTATTTCTATTATAGAACGCATCATCGCCACCCTTTACCAGTGCCCGACGAAGGAATCACAAGGTCATCTGGAGTTTACAATGCCAGCGACGGTAATTCCAACGAAGACCCGATAAGTCAACTCAACGTTCTATTACTCCCCGTACAGAAAAGCGAATCGACGCAATCGCACCATACGCGTGCACGTAACAACTCTTCGCGTGGATCGTCCCATCGTCGAGAGACGTAAGTTTCCATACTATGAATTCGCGTTTTACTCTCCGACGCGGGGATTCCACGACGAGAGAGTGTTTCGTGAGCGGGTTGACTCGGAAGAAACGCTACGACGGGTATTTCTATTATAGAACGCATCATCGCCACCCTTTACCAGTGCCCGACGAAGGAATCACAAGGTCATCTGGAGTTTACAATGCCAGCGACGGTAATTCCAACGAAGACCCGATAAGTCAACTCAACGTTCTATTGCTCCCCGTACAGAAAAGCGAATCGACGCAATCGCACCATACGCGTGCACGTAACAACTCTTCGCGTGGATCGTCCCATCGTCGAGAGACGTAAGTTTCATAAGTAAGCCTTCGGCGTTTTACTCTCCGACGCGGGGATTCCACGACGAGAGTGTTTCGTGGCGGGTGACTAGGCCGAAACGCTACGACGGGTATTTCTATTATAGAACGAATCATCGCCACCCTTTACCAGTGCCCGACGAAGGAATCACAAGGTCATCTGGAGTTTACAATGCCAGCGACGGTAATTCCAACGAAGACCCGATAAGTCAGCTCATCGTTCTATTTCTCCCCGTACAGAAAAGCGAATCGACGCTATCGCACCTCGCGCGAGCACGTAACAACTCTTCGCGTGGATCGTCCCATCGTCGAGAGACGTAAGACGCACGGAAATCGTGGTTCATCGCGTCTTTTCCTACTCTCTTGAATCGCAATTTCGTATAGAGCCTACACACGCGAACCACCGGCATATACTATTTCTTCTCTCATAGTAAGCCTTCGCGCGTTTTACTCTCCGACGCGGGGATTCCACGACGAGAGAGTGTTTCGTGGCGGGTGTCTCGGCCGAATCGCTACGACGGGTATTTCTATTATAGAACGAATCATCGCCACCCTTTACCAGTGCCCGACGAAGGAATCACAAGGTCATCTGGAGTTTACAATGCCAGCGACGGTAATTCCAACGAAGACCCGATAAGTCAACTCATCGTTCTATTTCTCCCCGTACAGAAAAGCGAATCGACGCTATCGCACCTCGCGCGAGCACGAAACAACTCTTCGCGTGGATCGTCCCATCGTCGAAAGATGTAAGACGCACGGAAATCGTGGTTCGGCGGGCTCTATGCGCCTTGTTCAAAGTAAAAAAAAAAAATTTCGACGGACGGGAGAAGTGTATTTCTCCGCGCGTAAGCCGTTCGAAATT
>NW_027475478.1:22500-27500 GCF_051020985.1 Nomia melanderi | reverse complement strand
CCAAAAATTTCAAACTCTCCCGTGTATCTCTCCGAGATCTTTTTAGAAGAAAAAGAATCTCGGATGTCACATCGACTTTCAGGTTTGTAAGCACGTATGCTCGAGCGCTCTCCATCGTGTAAGCACGGACATAACGCACGAAGTCCGAAGACCGCGTACGTTAACATGCTGGACATATCGAGAAAGCGCGAACCATGCTAGGCGTACCCATGTCGAGGCCCTCGCGTTAAAGATCATACTCTTCTTTTCGTTCTCTCTTCTTTGCCCAGAAATAATATATATTTCTTATAATATATACCTCTTAGTTTATGTATTTCTCTCTTAGGACACCTCAATTTTATATGTATATATTATATTTCATTCGAACAATTTTTGTTCGTCGCCCCTTTTTGTGTGTAGTATTTCGTTTGGTCTTTGCCATTAAATTTTTGTATACGAAAAATATATTTTCGCTCGGATAGAAAACCCCTTTTGGGTTTCTGAGAGTTGATGTGAGAGTCGTACAAGTATAACGAATATACGTTGTATCCAACCCAACATTCTGGGCTTACCACATAAGGGCCATTCGGTCTGAGACACCGACCCGTGGTCATGCTGTGTAGAGAAAAATTCGCAACGGAACGCGGTACAGAACAGTCGAGGAATGGACCTCGAGGAGCTGAACGACTGCTTCTCGACCGAGATCGTAGAATAGCCGCTCGCCCGCCGCTGCGCCGACCGGTCCGCTCGAACCGACGTGCTCTCTTATAGTAACCAAACGGGCGGCCGCGACGACCGCGGCGCCGGCCGCTCAGCACGGGCGCTTATGGTGGTAAACTGCCGCGCGTACAGACCAACCGGCCGGGCTGCTGGTACTTAGCCGCTGAAACTATGGTCGATTCGAACATATATTAACATACGATTTTTATTCGATAAATCGTTATTGTACATATTAAACGTTAGTTTCCACCGAAAGAAAAATTTTTTAGAATTTTTTTTTTCCAAAAATTGCAAGAGTAAACTTTTTTAATATTCGATTTAAAAATTTTTAAATGCTTAATCCTTACATTAAACTACTGGGAGAACTCAGAAATCATAATGAAAAAAATTACAAAAATTTATTTTTCTCAGAAACTCCGAAAAACAGAGTGGTCGAATCCGTGCAAGCCGGAATTTTTCTAAGTCCCCACGGTCAAGAGTAAACTTTTTTAATAAGCGTTTTAAAATTATTTCAATGTTTAATCCATGCGTAAACATGAAGTTTATTAACGTTTTTAACATTAAAAAAAATTACAAAAATTTATTTTTCAAAAAAAATGGAAAAAACCGATTTGTCGGAGCGAGGTGTCCTGCCCGTGCGGTAATTCCAGCAGGCGAATCGGACTTCCCGAAATTTTTCTAAGTCCCACGGTCGACACCAACTTTTTTAATAAGCGTTTTAAAATTATTTCAATGTTTAATCCATGCGTAAACATGAAGTTTATTAACGTTTTTAACATTAAAAAAAATTACAAAAATTTATTTTTCGGAAAAAAAGGAAAAAACCGATTCGGCGGAGCGAGGTGTCCAGCCCGTGCGGTAATTCCAGCAGGCGAATCGGACTTCCCGAAATTTTTCTAAGTCCCACGGTCGACACCAACTTTTTTAATAAGCGTTTTAAAATTATTTCAATGTTTAATCCATGCGTAAACATGAAGTTTATTAACGTTTTTAACATTAAAAAAAATTACAAAAATTTATTTTTCGGAAAAAATGGAAAAAACCGATTCGTCGGAGCGAGGTGTCCTGCCCGTGCGGTAATTCCAGCAGGCGAATCGGACTTCCCGAAATTTTTCTAAGTCCCACGGTCGACACCAACTTTTTTAATAAGCGTTTTAAAATTATTTCAATGTTTAATCCATGCGTAAACATGAAGTTTATTAACGTTTTTAACATTAAAAAAAATTACAAAAATTTATTTTTCGGAAAAAAAGGAAAAAACCGATTCGGCGGAGCGAGGTGTCCAGCCCGTGCGGTAATTCCAGCAGGCGAATCGGACTTCCCGAAATTTTTCTAAGTCCCACGGTCGACACCAACTTTTTTAATAAGTGTTTTAAAATTATTTCAATGTTTAATCCATGCGTAAACATGAAGTTTATTAACGTTTTTAACATTAAAAAAAATTACAAAAATTTATTTTTCGGAAAAAATGGAAAAAACCGATTCGTCGGAGCGAGGTGTCCTGCCCGTGCGGTAATTCCAGCAGGCGAATCGGACTTCCCGAAATTTTTCTAAGTCCCACGGTCGACACCAACTTTTTTAATAAGCGTTTTAAAATTATTTCAATGTTTAATCCATGCGTAAACATGAAGTTTATTAACGTTTTTAACATTAAAAAAAATTACAAAAATTTATTTTTCGGAAAAAAAGGAAAAAACCGATTCGGCGGAGCGAGGTGTCCAGCCCGTGCGGTAATTCCAGCAGGCGAATCGGACTTCCCGAAATTTTTCTAAGTCCCACGGTCGACACCAACTTTTTTAATAAGTGTTTTAAAATTATTTCAATGTTTAATCCATGCGTAAACATGAAGTTTATTAACGTTTTTAACATTAAAAAAAATTACAAAAATTTATTTTTCGGAAAAAATGGAAAAAACCGATTCGTCGGAGCGAGGTGTCCTGCCCGTGCGGTAATTCCAGCAGGCGAATCGGACTTCCCGAAATTTTTCTAAGTCCCACGGTCGACACCAACTTTTTTAATAAGCGTTTTAAAATTATTTCAATGTTTAATCCATGCGTAAACATGATGTTTATTAACGTTTTCAACGTTAAAAAAAATTACAAAAATTTATTTTTCAAGAAAAATGGAAAATACCGATTCGGCGGAGCGAGGTGTCCAGCCCGTGCGGTAATTCCAGCAGGCGAATCGGACTTCCCGAAATTTTTCTAAGTCCCACGGTCGACACCAACTTTTTTAATAAGTGTTTTAAAATTATTTCAATGTTTAATCCATGCGTAAACATGACGTTTATTAACGTTTTTGACATTAAAAAAAATTACAAAAATTTATTTTTCAAAAAAAATGGAAAAAACCGATTCGTCGGAGCGAGGTGTCCAGCCCGTGCGGTAATTCCAGCAGGCGAATCGGACTTCCCGAAATTTTTCTAAGTCCCACGGTCGACACCAACTTTTTTAATAAGCGTTTTAAAATTATTTCAATGTTTAATCCATGCGTAAACATGATGTTTATTAACGTTTTCAACGTTAAAAAAAATTACAAAAATTTATTTTTCAAAAAAAATGGAAAAAACCGATTCGTCGGAGCGAGGTGTCCTGCCCGTGCGGTAATTCCAGCAGGCGAATCGGACTTCCCGAAATTTTTCTAAGTCCCACGGTCGACACCAACTTTTTTAATAAGTGTTTTAAAATTATTTCAATGTTTAATCCATGCGTAAACATGACGTTTATTAACGTTTTTGACATTAAAAAAAATTACAAAAATTTATTTTTCAAAAAAAATGGAAAAAACCGATTCGTCGGAGCGAGGTGTCCAGCCCGTGCGGTAATGCCAGCAGGCGATCCGGGGTACTCGAAATTTTTCTAAGTCCCGACGGTCAAGAGTAAACTTTTTCATCGCATATTTCAAAATTTTTTCAATGTTTAATCTACGCATAAAAACGCAGTTTATCGCAGTTTTTAACGTTGAGAAAATTGACAAAAATTTTTTTTTCACTGAAAATGGAAAAAATGTATCGGTCGATGCGGGCTATCCAGGCCGTGCGGTAATTCCAGCAGGCGATCCGGGGTACTCGAAATTTTTCTAAGTCCCGACGGTCAAGAGTAAACTTTTTCATCACATATTTCAAAATTTTTTTAATGTTTAATCCACGCATAAAAACGCAGTTTATTAACGTTTTTAACGTTGAGAAAATTGACAAAAATTTTTTTTTCACTGAAAATGGAAAAAATGTATCGGTCGATGCGGGCTGTCCAGGCCGTGCGGTAATTCCAGCAGGCGATCCGAGGTACTCGAAATTTTTCTAAGTCCGAACGGTCAAGAGTAAACTTTTTCATCACATATTTCAAAATTTTTTTAATGTTTAATCCACGCATAAAAACGCAGTTTATTAACGTTTTTAACGTTGAGAAAATTGACAAAAATTTTTTTTTCACTGAAAATGGAAAAAATGTATCGGTCGATGCGAGCTGTCCAGGCCGTGCGGTAATTCCAGCCGGCGATCCGAGGTACTCGAAATTTTTCTAAGTCCGAACGGTCAAGAGTAAACTTTTTCATCACATATTTCAAAATTTTTTCAATGTTTAATCCACTCATAAAAACGCAGTTTATTAACGTTTTTAACGTTGAGAAAATTGACAAAAATTTTTTTTTCACTGAAAATGGAAAAAATGTATCGGTCGATGCGGGCTGTCCAGGCCGTCGGTAATTCCAGCAGGCGATCCGGGGTACTCGAAATTTTTCTAAGTCCGAACGGTCAAGAATAAACTTTTTTATTACATGTTTTAAAAATTTTTCAATGCTTAATCCGTGCATAAGAGTGCAGTTTATTAACGTTTTTAAGGTTGAAAAAATTGACAAAAATTTTTTTTTCTCTGAAAATGAAAAAAATGTATCGGTCGAAGCGGGCTGTCCAGGCCGCGCGGTAATGCCAGCAGGTCGAACGGGGCGACCCGAAATTTTTCTAAGTCCCTGCGGTCAAGAATAAACTTTTTTATTATGCGTTTTAAAATTTTTTCGGCGCTTAATCCATGGATAAAAAGGCAGCCCGAACACGTTTTTAACGTTGAAAAAATTGACCAAAATTTTTTTTTCACAAAAACTGCGAAAAACAGATCGACCGAATCTACTTTTCTCCGTCTCGCGGTAAGTCCAACCGGCCAAACCGGCTGACTCGAAATTTTTCCAAGTCCCAACGGTCAGGAATAAAATTTTTCAAAATTCGGTTTAAAAATTTTCCAACGCTTAAGTCGTGTACGAATAACGATGAAAAAATGTACAAAAATTTTTTTTATCTCGTTATTTTT
>NW_027475478.1:10000-17500 GCF_051020985.1 Nomia melanderi | reverse complement strand
CAATCGAATTTCATAAAAATCGCTCAAAGGCAAAAAAAACAAAGTCTAGAGGAGAGTGCGTTCGAACACAACAATATTCATATTATAACGTATATAAATGATAAATATACCGCGACACGCGCGACTCCGTATCGTCGCGAAAAATCGTTCGCGAACGCGTCTTATGCGCCTCACCAGTGGTCTCTGCTGCGTCGCGTGTCTATATTCTCTTTTTACACTCTTCTCCTTCTTCTATCACATTTTACTCGATCGCGAAAAAGACTCTCGCTAGACGATCTCGCGCTCCGGTTAACTTTAACGCCCGTCCGAGAAGAATTTTCGGGGACTGGACGACCGAAGCGGATCTCGCGCGGTCTCGCGATCGACAGTGAAGAGAAGTGCAGAAGAGGAAAAGAAGACACGACAAACACACACCATGGGGCGACCGACGCGTTCGTTTCAACGCTTTCGCACAAAGTCGGCGGCGGTTATATATTTATATCATTATATTCCGGCGGACGGGACGCGACGTTCGAAAGCCTCGCCAAAGAGGAGCTCCTGCCTCTTCCTCTCTCTTTTCTACGAGAAAAGATAAACGTATTTTACGGGGATACGGAAACGTTACCACGTGGTGTCACACACGATCGTCCGTCTCTTCTCTATAGCAGAAACCGATAAAAATACACCTCCCGAAAGAGAGTATATGGTGATTCTTTTTATATATATATATATTTCGAAATACAACTGAACGTGGCGGAAGCGCACGGTGGTGGTCCAGCGAGGACACGCGACGACGGGGAATAAGAACTATTCGACCCGTTACGAATACGCATGCTCGTCCCGCACGATTTTAACACACACCGTGTTTTTCTCCAGTCGTCAAAGCGTTCGTGCGTCGAATTCGAAAAATAAAAAAAAAAGAAAAACACCTTTTCTCTCTCTCGGGGTAAAAGAGTCGATGTGTATTGTGTATAAAGGTTCTGCGAGAAGTCTCGTTTTGACGTGTGTTCCGCCGATAACGACGATCCTCCGAAACGGGGATACAGAAACGTTACACCTCACAACACGATCTCCGTCTCTTCTCTATAGCAGAAACCGATAAAAATACACCTCCCGAAAGAGAGTATATGGTGATTCTTTTTATATATATATATTTCGAAATTCAACTGAACGTGGCGGAAGCGCACGGTGGTGGTCCAGCGAGGACACGCGACGACGGGGAATAAGAACTATTCGACCCGTTACGAATACGCATGCTCGTCCCGCACGATTTTAACACACACCGTGTTTTTCTCCAGTCGTCAAAGCGTTCGTGCGTCGAATTCGAAAAATAAAAAAAAGAAATACACCTTTTCTCTCTCTCTCGGGGTAAAAAGAGTCGATGTGTATTGTGTATAAAGGTTCTGCTGCGAGAAGTCTCGTTTTGCCGTGTGTTTCGGTAACGACGATCCTCCGAAACGTACATCTCATTCGTAAGAGAGGAAGAAAACAATCTCCCTGGGGCCAGTCGGTAATATACCGACATACGACGTGTCGTGCACATCCGTCTCACGCACGGTATACAAAATATGAATAAAACGTGTGTAGTCTCTCTCTCTCTCGACTTCTTAATATTTTCTTTCACCTCTGACGCATCATTTCAGGTGACGTCGGGAGCGCGGGAAAAAAAATTTTTCTAAACACACGAAACCGTTCATCTCACGAACAGCCGAAAAAGTTGTCGCTCAGATCCATATCGCAGTGGAGCGGTATCCGCGGGCGGTCGTAATTGAACGACGCACGACGCCGCGAACACTCACGCGAGTCCATACAAACGATTCCGATCGTTTTGCAACAACTAGAACGTACACTGTCCGTGAAATTCACAGAATTTTCGCGTGTCCGCGACAAACGCCGACGAGACACCCATCGTTCGCTCGTACGTAGCATCCTTCTCTTAACCCGACTCAGAAACGTTCTTTGCGCCCTTCGGTAAAAAAACGTTCGATCCGAAGAGGTGAACGACGGCGGGGATTTGACAGAGCTACGCAAGCAGTGTATGGTACGTAAACGACCCTCAGCCAGGCGTGGTCCAGGAATTGTATCCGTGGACCGCAATGTGCGTTCGAAATGTCGATGTTCATGTGTCCTGCAGTTCACACGTTGACGCGCAATTAGCTGCGTTCTTCATCGACCCACGAGCCAAGTGATCCACCGTTCAGGGTAATCGTATAAATTTTATATTTCACATATATAATTTTATTCTCATTTGTTCGACCTAATATCTCTCTTCTTTCAAAGAGAAGATAAAAGTTGATACCTGAATCTCCGACCAGCGCGCGAAGGAGATTCAGGCGTCGCCTTGGAGACGACACCGAAGCCTTTCGAGACGAAAAACGTTCAAGTAATATGTATATATTTCTCGACGTTCCGGGCGTATAGTGCATTCAAAAACCCGCGAAAGACGCAGAAGACTCGCACGCGTGGAAACGACGGGGATATATTTTGTATCCTACCCGATACTGAATCCATCGCGTGCAGTCGACCCTCGCGTTCTTCCGATCAGACGCATCTATTGTTGCGCGCATGTTTTCGCGTCGCATCGCGCGAAACGTTGCACGAATCGTACCGATCGATCGATTGAAAGCAAATAATGAAAAAAGACTTCACAGCTGGCTCTTTGCCGGTCATTCGTCCCATGTTATCTCTTGCCGCGAAATTGGCGCGCAAGAGTTGGGTGTCAGACGCGCGGCTTTAAAACGAGCTTCACGGCCGGTCCCTTCGTTACCGCTTTCGTTCTTTCTCTCGGAACGACCATGAACGAACACGACGAGCGACGCTACGGCATACACACGTCCACGGATTCGATTAAAAAAACAGACTTCACAGCTGGCTCTTTGCCGGTCATTCGTCCCATATTATCTCTTGCCGCGAAATTGGCGCGCAAGAGTTGGGTGTCAGACGCACGGCTTTAAAACGAGCTTCACGGCCGGTCCTCTCAATTCCGTGTACGGTACACGCAAGATGCGGGTTCCACTTCCAGACTACCCGGTCCCTTCTCTCTACGAGAATCGATAGTAGAAGAACGGCTCGAAAACGCGTCTCAGAGACTAGGGGAAAAGAAGCGGTATGCGAGCGAAACGAAAACGCATTATGGAAACGTCGCGAAACAATGTTCGACGGTTGCTCGGTTCCAATCGTGCGGCCGTTTCAATTTCTCGTGCGCTTCACCGTCCCTCCGTAACTCTGGCCGATCGCGTATACCGAAGAGCCGACACGCGCAAAAACCACAGGCATTGTATACTGTATATATATATGTTACAGTCACAGCCTTCGCGCGTTTTACTCTCCGACGCGGGGTTTCCACGACGAAAGAGAGACAGTTTCGTGGCGGGTGACTCGGCCGAATCGCTACGACGGGTATTTCTATTATAGAACGAATCATCGCCACCCTTTACCAGTGCCCGACGAAGGAATCACAAGGTCATCTGGAGTTTACAATGCCAGCGACGGTAATTCCAACGAAGACCCGATAAGTCAACTCATCGTTCTATTTCTCCCCGTACAGAAAAGCGAATCGACGCTAACGCACCTCGCGCAAGCACGAACGTTCTCTTCGCGTGGATCATCCCATCGTCGAAAGATGTAAAGACGCATTGGAGATCGTGGTCTCTGGCGGGCTCATTGCACGCCCCACTGCATATCTTTCCTCGAATCGAGAATGATTCGTCCACTAAGGCTGCGAAACTACGCGTCGAGGAAACTAGGGGAAAGAAGCGGGATGCGAGCGAAACGACAATACATTATGGAAACGTCGCGAAACAATGTTCGGCGGTTGCTCGTTTCCTCCTGCGGACGTTTCATTGCTCGGGCGCTTCACGTCCCTCCGTAACCTTCGCGCGATCGCGTGCCCCGGAGAGCCGGCAACCGGTGAACCACAGGCGTATAAACTATAGTCTTCTATAGCAAGCCTTCGGCGGTTACTCTCCGACGCGGGGATTCCACGACGAGAGAGAATTTCGTGGCGGGTGACATCGGTCGAAACGCTACGACGGGTATTTCTATTATAGAACGAATCATCGCCACCCTTTACCAGTGCCCGACGAAGGAATCACAAGGTCATCTGGAGTTTACAATGCCAGCGACGGTAATTCCAACGAAGACCCGATAAGTCAACTCATCGTTCTATTTCTCCCCGTACAGACAAGCGAATCAACGCTATCGCACCTCACGCATGCACGAACGTTCTCTTCGCGTGAATCGTCCCATCGTCGAAAGATATAGCCGCTTGGAGATCGTGGCCCATCAAGTTCTTCCGTAACTCCTGCGCGATCGCGTACCCCGGAGAGCAGGCAACCGGTGAACCACAGGCGTATAAACTATAGTCTTCTATAGCAAGCCTTCGCGTTTACTCTACGACGCGGGGATTCCACGACGAGAGAGATTTTCGTGGCGGGTGACACGGCCGAATCGCTACGACGGGTATTTCTATTATAGAACGAATCATCGCCACCCTTTACCAGTGCCCGACGAAGGAATCACAAGGTCATCTGGAGTTTACAATGCCAGCGACGGTAATTCCAACGAAGACCCGATAAGTCAACTCATCGTTCTATTTCTCCCCGTACAGAAAAGCGAATCGGCGCTATCGCACCTCACGCAAGCAGGAATGATCTCTTCGCGTGGATCGTCCCATCGTCGAAAGATGTAAGACGTACAGAAATCGTGGTCCATCACGATTATTCGTAACTCTCCGAGTCGCGTATCTGAGAGTAGGACAAACGGAGAACCACAGGCATAAATAATACTATATGTTTCTTATATAGTTAGCCTTCGCGTTTTACTCTCCGACATGGGGATTCCACGACGAGAGAGAGTTTCGTGGCGGGTGTCTCGGCCGAATCGCTACGACGGGTATTTCTATTATAGAACGAATCATCGCCACCCTTTACCAGTGCCCGACGAAGGAATCACAAGGTCATCTGGAGTTTACAATGCCAGCGACGGTAATTCCAACGAAGACCCGATAAGTCAACTCATCGTTCTATTTCTCCCCGTACAGAAAAGCGAATCGACGCTATCGCACCTCGCGCGAGCACGTAACTACTCTTCGCGTGGATCGTCCCATCGTCGAAAGATGTAAGACGCACGGAAATCGTGGCCCATCAACGTTTTTTTGTAACTCTGCCGATCGCGTATCACAGAGCCGAGACGCACATACCACAGGCGTATAATACCGTTTTCTTTCGTATGGTAAGCCTTCGCGTTTACTCTTCGGCGCGGGGTTTCCACGTCGAGAGAGACATTCGTGGCGGGTGACATCGGTCGAAACGCTACGACGGGTATTACTATTATAGAACGAATCATCGCCACCCTTTACCAGTGCCCGACGAAGGAATCACAAGGTCATCTGGAGTTTACAATGCCAGCGACGGTAATTCCAACGAAGACCCGATAAGTCAACTCAACGTTCTATTTCTCCCCGTACAGAAAAGCGAATCGACGCTGTTGCACCTCACGCAAGCACGAACGTTCTCTTCGCGTGGATCGTCCCATCGTCGAAAGATGTAAGACGCACGGAAATCGTGGCACATCACGTGTTTTCGGAACTCTGTCGACCGCGTATCTCAGAGACGACGCGCGCGAACCACTGGCATATACTATTATATATCGCGTTTTACCCTCCGACGCGGGGATTCCACGACGAGAGAGAGTTTCGTGAGCGGGTTGACTCGGAAGAAACGCTACGACGGGTATTTCTATTATAGAACGCATCATCGCCACCCTTTACCAGTGCCCGACGAAGGAATCACAAGGTCATCTGGAGTTTACAATGCCAGCGACGGTAATTCCAACGAAGACCCGATAAGTCAACTCAACGTTCTATTTCTCCCCGTACAGAAAAGCGAATCGACGCAATCGCACCATACGCGTGCACGTAAACAACTCTTCGCGTGGATCGTCCCATCGTCGAGAGACGTAAGTTTTCATAGTATGAATTCGCGTTTTACTCTCCGACGCGGGGATTCCACGACGAGAGAGAGTTTCGTGAGCGGGTTGACTCGGAAGAAACGCTACGACGGGTATTTCTATTATAGAACGCATCATCGCCACCCTTTACCAGTGCCCGACGAAGGAATCACAAGGTCATCTGGAGTTTACAATGCCAGCGACGGTAATTCCAACGAAGACCCGATAAGTCAACTCAACGTTCTATTTCTCCCCGTACAGAAAAGCGAATCGACGCAATCGCACCATACGCGTGCACGTAAACAACTCTTCGCGTGGATCGTCCCATCGTCGAGAGACGTAAGTTTTCATAGTATGAATTCGCGTTTTACTCTCCGACGCGGGGATTCCACGACGAGAGAGAGTTTCGTGAGCGGGTTGACTCGGAAGAAACGCTACGACGGGTATTTCTATTATAGAACGCATCATCGCCACCCTTTACCAGTGCCCGACGAAGGAATCACAAGGTCATCTGGAGTTTACAATGCCAGCGACGGTAATTCCAACGAAGACCCGATAAGTCAACTCAACGTTCTATTACTCCCCGTACAGAAAAGCGAATCGACGCAATCGCACCATACGCGTGCACGTAACAACTCTTCGCGTGGATCGTCCCATCGTCGAGAGACGTAAGTTTCATAGTAAGCCTTCGGCGTTTTACTCTCCGACGCGGGGATTCCACGACGAGAGAGAGAGTTTCGTGAGCGGGTTGACTCGGAAGAAACGCTACGACGGGTATTTCTATTATAGAACGCATCATCGCCACCCTTTACCAGTGCCCGACGAAGGAATCACAAGGTCATCTGGAGTTTACAATGCCAGCGACGGTAATTCCAACGAAGACCCGATAAGTCAACTCAACGTTCTATTTCTCCCCGTACAGAAAAGCGAATCGACGCAATCGCACCATACGCGTACACGTAAACAACTCTTCGCGTGGATCGTCCCATCGTCGAGAGACGTAAGTTTTCATAGTATGAATTCGCGTTTTACTCTCCGACGCGGGGATTCCACGACGAGAGAGTTTCGTGAGCGGGTTGACTCGGAAGAAACGCTACGACGGGTATTTCTATTATAGAACGCATCATCGCCACCCTTTACCAGTGCCCGACGAAGGAATCACAAGGTCATCTGGAGTTTACAATGCCAGCGACGGTAATTCCAACGAAGACCCGATAAGTCAACTCAACGTTCTATTTCTCCCCGTACAGAAAAGCGAATCGACGCAATCGCACCATACGCGTGCACGTAAACAACTCTTCGCGTGGATCGTCCCATCGTCGAGAGACGTAAGTTTTCATAGTATGAATTCGCGTTTTACTCTCCGACGCGGGGATTCCACGACGAGAGAGAGTTTCGTGAGCGGGTTGACTCGGAAGAAACGCTACGACGGGTATTTCTATTATAGAACGCATCATCGCCACCCTTTACCAGTGCCCGACGAAGGAATCACAAGGTCATCTGGAGTTTACAATGCCAGCGACGGTAATTCCAACGAAGACCCGATAAGTCAACTCAACGTTCTATTACTCC
>NW_027475478.1:0-5000 GCF_051020985.1 Nomia melanderi | reverse complement strand
ATGTTTAATCCATGCGTAAACATGAAGTTTATTAACGTTTTTAACATTAAAAAAAATTACAAAAATTTATTTTTCGGAAAAAATGGAAAAAACCGATTCGTCGGAGCGAGGTGTCCTGCCCGTGCGGTAATTCCAGCAGGCGAATCGGACTTCCCGAAATTTTTCTAAGTCCCACGGTCGACACCAACTTTTTTAATAAGCGTTTTAAAATTATTTCAATGTTTAATCCATGCGTAAACATGAAGTTTATTAACGTTTTTAACATTAAAAAAAATTACAAAAATTTATTTTTCGGAAAAAAAGGAAAAAACCGATTCGGCGGAGCGAGGTGTCCAGCCCGTGCGGTAATTCCAGCAGGCGAATCGGACTTCCCGAAATTTTTCTAAGTCCCACGGTCGACACCAACTTTTTTAATAAGCGTTTTAAAATTATTTCAATGTTTAATCCATGCGTAAACATGATGTTTATTAACGTTTTCAACGTTAAAAAAAATTACAAAAATTTATTTTTCAAAAAAAATGGAAAAAACCGATTCGTCGGAGCGAGGTGTCCTGCCCGTGCGGTAATTCCAGCAGGCGAATCGGACTTCCCGAAATTTTTCTAAGTCCCACGGTCGACACCAACTTTTTTAATAAGCGTTTTAAAATTATTTCAATGTTTAATCCATGCGTAAACATGAAGTTTATTAACGTTTTTAACATTAAAAAAAATTACAAAAATTTATTTTTCGGAAAAAATGGAAAAAACCGATTCGTCGGAGCGAGGTGTCCTGCCCGTGCGGTAATTCCAGCAGGCGAATCGGACTTCCCGAAATTTTTCTAAGTCCCACGGTCGACACCAACTTTTTTAATAAGCGTTTTAAAATTATTTCAATGTTTAATCCATGCGTAAACATGAAGTTTATTAACGTTTTTAACATTAAAAAAAATTACAAAAATTTATTTTTCGGAAAAAAAGGAAAAAACCGATTCGGCGGAGCGAGGTGTCCAGCCCGTGCGGTAATTCCAGCAGGCGAATCGGACTTCCCGAAATTTTTCTAAGTCCCACGGTCGACACCAACTTTTTTAATAAGCGTTTTAAAATTATTTCAATGTTTAATCCATGCGTAAACATGAAGTTTATTAACGTTTTTAACATTAAAAAAAATTACAAAAATTTATTTTTCGGAAAAAATGGAAAAAACCGATTCGTCGGAGCGAGGTGTCCTGCCCGTGCGGTAATTCCAGCAGGCGAATCGGACTTCCCGAAATTTTTCTAAGTCCCACGGTCGACACCAACTTTTTTAATAAGCGTTTTAAAATTATTTCAATGTTTAATCCATGCGTAAACATGAAGTTTATTAACGTTTTTAACATTAAAAAAAATTACAAAAATTTATTTTTCGGAAAAAAAGGAAAAAACCGATTCGGCGGAGCGAGGTGTCCAGCCCGTGCGGTAATTCCAGCAGGCGAATCGGACTTCCCGAAATTTTTCTAAGTCCCACGGTCGACACCAACTTTTTTAATAAGCGTTTTAAAATTATTTCAATGTTTAATCCATGCGTAAACATGATGTTTATTAACGTTTTCAACGTTAAAAAAAATTACAAAAATTTATTTTTCAAAAAAAATGGAAAAAACCGATTCGTCGGAGCGAGGTGTCCTGCCCGTGCGGTAATTCCAGCAGGCGAATCGGACTTCCCGAAATTTTTCTAAGTCCCACGGTCGACACCAACTTTTTTAATAAGCGTTTTAAAATTATTTCAATGTTTAATCCATGCGTAAACATGAAGTTTATTAACGTTTTTAACATTAAAAAAAATTACAAAAATTTATTTTTCGGAAAAAATGGAAAAAACCGATTCGTCGGAGCGAGGTGTCCTGCCCGTGCGGTAATTCCAGCAGGCGAATCGGACTTCCCGAAATTTTTCTAAGTCCCACGGTCGACACCAACTTTTTTAATAAGCGTTTTAAAATTATTTCAATGTTTAATCCATGCGTAAACATGAAGTTTATTAACGTTTTTAACATTAAAAAAAATTACAAAAATTTATTTTTCGGAAAAAAAGGAAAAAACCGATTCGGCGGAGCGAGGTGTCCAGCCCGTGCGGTAATTCCAGCAGGCGAATCGGACTTCCCGAAATTTTTCTAAGTCCCACGGTCGACACCAACTTTTTTAATAAGCGTTTTAAAATTATTTCAATGTTTAATCCATGCGTAAACATGATGTTTATTAACGTTTTCAACGTTAAAAAAAATTACAAAAATTTATTTTTCAAAAAAAATGGAAAAAACCGATTCGTCGGAGCGAGGTGTCCTGCCCGTGCGGTAATTCCAGCAGGCGAATCGGACTTCCCGAAATTTTTCTAAGTCCCACGGTCGACACCAACTTTTTTAATAAGCGTTTTAAAATTATTTCAATGTTTAATCCATGCGTAAACATGAAGTTTATTAACGTTTTTAACATTAAAAAAAATTACAAAAATTTATTTTTCGGAAAAAATGGAAAAAACCGATTCGTCGGAGCGAGGTGTCCTGCCCGTGCGGTAATTCCAGCAGGCGAATCGGACTTCCCGAAATTTTTCTAAGTCCCACGGTCGACACCAACTTTTTTAATAAGCGTTTTAAAATTATTTCAATGTTTAATCCATGCGTAAACATGAAGTTTATTAACGTTTTTAACATTAAAAAAAATTACAAAAATTTATTTTTCGGAAAAAAAGGAAAAAACCGATTCGGCGGAGCGAGGTGTCCAGCCCGTGCGGTAATTCCAGCAGGCGAATCGGACTTCCCGAAATTTTTCTAAGTCCCACGGTCGACACCAACTTTTTTAATAAGCGTTTTAAAATTATTTCAATGTTTAATCCATGCGTAAACATGATGTTTATTAACGTTTTCAACGTTAAAAAAAATTACAAAAATTTATTTTTCAAAAAAAATGGAAAAAACCGATTCGTCGGAGCGAGGTGTCCTGCCCGTGCGGTAATTCCAGCAGGCGAATCGGACTTCCCGAAATTTTTCTAAGTCCCACGGTCGACACCAACTTTTTTAATAAGTGTTTTAAAATTATTTCAATGTTTAATCCATGCGTAAACATGAAGTTTATTAACGTTTTTAACATTAAAAAAAATTACAAAAATTTATTTTTCGGAAAAAATGGAAAAAACCGATTCGTCGGAGCGAGGTGTCCTGCCCGTGCGGTAATTCCAGCAGGCGAATCGGACTTCCCGAAATTTTTCTAAGTCCCACGGTCGACACCAACTTTTTTAATAAGCGTTTTAAAATTATTTCAATGTTTAATCCATGCGTAAACATGATGTTTATTAACGTTTTCAACGTTAAAAAAAATTACAAAAATTTATTTTTCAAGAAAAATGGAAAATACCGATTCGGCGGAGCGAGGTGTCCAGCCCGTGCGGTAATTCCAGCAGGCGAATCGGACTTCCCGAAATTTTTCTAAGTCCCACGGTCGACACCAACTTTTTTAATAAGCGTTTTAAAATTATTTCAATGTTTAATCCATGCGTAAACATGATGTTTATTAACGTTTTCAACGTTAAAAAAAATTACAAAAATTTATTTTTCAAGAAAAATGGAAAATACCGATTCGGCGGAGCGAGGTGTCCAGCCCGTGCGGTAATTCCAGCAGGCGAATCGGACTTCCCGAAATTTTTCTAAGTCCCACGGTCGACACCAACTTTTTTAATAAGTGTTTTAAAATTATTTCAATGTTTAATCCATGCGTAAACATGACGTTTATTAACGTTTTTGACATTAAAAAAAATTACAAAAATTTATTTTTCAAAAAAAATGGAAAAAACCGATTCGTCGGAGCGAGGTGTCCAGCCCGTGCGGTAATTCCAGCAGGCGAATCGGACTTCCCGAAATTTTTCTAAGTCCCACGGTCGACACCAACTTTTTTAATAAGCGTTTTAAAATTATTTCAATGTTTAATCCATGCGTAAACATGATGTTTATTAACGTTTTCAACGTTAAAAAAAATTACAAAAATTTATTTTTCAAAAAAAATGGAAAAAACCGATTCGTCGGAGCGAGGTGTCCTGCCCGTGCGGTAATTCCAGCAGGCGAATCGGACTTCCCGAAATTTTTCTAAGTCCCACGGTCGACACCAACTTTTTTAATAAGCGTTTTAAAATTATTTCAATGTTTAATCCATGCGTAAACATGAAGTTTATTAACGTTTTTAACATTAAAAAAAATTACAAAAATTTATTTTTCGGAAAAAATGGAAAAAACCGATTCGTCGGAGCGAGGTGTCCTGCCCGTGCGGTAATTCCAGCAGGCGAATCGGACTTCCCGAAATTTTTCTAAGTCCCACGGTCGACACCAACTTTTTTAATAAGCGTTTTAAAATTATTTCAATGTTTAATCCATGCGTAAACATGAAGTTTATTAACGTTTTTAACATTAAAAAAAATTACAAAAATTTATTTTTCGGAAAAAAAGGAAAAAACCGATTCGGCGGAGCGAGGTGTCCAGCCCGTGCGGTAATTCCAGCAGGCGAATCGGACTTCCCGAAATTTTTCTAAGTCCCACGGTCGACACCAACTTTTTTAATAAGCGTTTTAAAATTATTTCAATGTTTAATCCATGCGTAAACATGAAGTTTATTAACGTTTTTAACATTAAAAAAAATTACAAAAATTTATTTTTCGGAAAAAATGGAAAAAACCGATTCGTCGGAGCGAGGTGTCCTGCCCGTGCGGTAATTCCAGCAGGCGAATCGGACTTCCCGAAATTTTTCTAAGTCCCACGGTCGACACCAACTTTTTTAATAAGCGTTTTAAAATTATTTCAATGTTTAATCCATGCGTAAACATGATGTTTATTAACGTTTTCAACGTTAAAAAAAATTACAAAAATTTATTTTTCAAAAAAAATGGAAAAAACCGATTCGTCGGAGCGAGGTGTCCTGCCCGTGCGGTAATTCCAGCAGGCGAATCGGACTTCCCGAAATTTTTCTAAGTCCCACGGTCGACACCAACTTTTTTAATAAGTGTT
>NW_027475477.1:0-46515 GCF_051020985.1 Nomia melanderi | reverse complement strand
TTGTTAGTTTTGTATAGTTTTATATAGTTTTACATAGTTTTACAGAGTTTTATATAGTATTATATAGTTTTATATAGTTTTATATAGTTTTAAATAGTTTTAAATAGTTTTATATAGTTTTATATAGTTTTGTTAGTTTTGTATAGTTTTATATAGTTTTGTTAGTTTTGTATAGTTTTATATAGTTTTATATAGTTTTACATAGTTTTATACAGTTCTGTTAGTTTTATACAGGTTTGTTAGTTTTGTATAGTTTTACATAGTTTTATATAGTTTTATATAGATTTGTTAGTTTTGTATTGTTTTATATAGTTTTATATAGTTTTATATAGTTTTATATAGTTTTGTTAGGTTTGTATAGTTTTATATAGTTTTATATAGTTTTACATAGTTTTACAGAGTTTTATATAGTATTATATAGTTTTATATAGTTTTATATAGTTTTAAATAGTTTTAAATAGTTTTATATAGTTTTATATAGTTTTGTTAGTTTAGTATAGTTTTATATAGTTTTATATAGATTTATATAGTTTTGTTAGTTTTATATAGTTTTATATAGTTTTGTTAGTTTTGTATAGTTTTATATAGTTCTGTTAGTTTTGTATAGTTTTATATAGTTTTATATAGTTTTTTATAGTTTTGTTAGTTTAGTATAGTATTATATAGTTTTATAGAGTTTTGTATAGTCTTATATAGTTTTTATATAGTTTTATATAGTTTTGTTAGTTTTGTATAGTTTTATATAGTTTTATATAGTTTTATATAGATTTATATAGTTTTGTTAGTTTTATATAGTTTTATATAGTTTTGTTAGTTTTGTATAGTTTTATATAGTTTTATATAGTTTTATATAGTTTTATATAGTTTTATATAGTTTTATATAGTTTTGTTAGTTTTGTATAGTTTTATATAGTTTTATATAGTTTTATATAGTTTTATATAGTTTTGTTAGTTTAGTATAGCTTTATATAGTTTTATATAGTTTTATATAGTTTTATATAGTTTTGTTAGTTTAGTATAGTTTTATATAGTTTTATATAGTTTTATATAGTTTTGTTAGTTTAGTATAGTTTTATATAGTTTTATATAGTTTTATATAGTTGTATATAGTTTTATATAGTTTTGTTAGTTTTGTATAGTTTTATATAGTTTTATATAGTTTTATATAGTTTTGTTAGTTTTGTATAGTTTTATATAGTTTTATATAGTTTTATATAGTTTTATATAGTTTTGTTAGTTTGGTATAGATTTATATTGTTTTATATAGTTTTATATAGTTTTATATAGTTTTGTTAGTTTAGTATAGTTTTATATAGTTTTATATAGTTTTATATAGTTGTATATAGTTTTATATAGTTTTGTTAGTTTTGTATAGTTTTATATAGTTTTATATAGTTTTTTATAGTTTTGTTAGTTTAGTATAGTATTATATAGTTTTATAGAGTTTTGTATAGTCTTATATAGTTTTTATATAGTTTTATATAGTTTTGTTAGTTTTGTATAGTTTTATATAGTTTTATATAGTTTTATTTAGATTTATATAGTTTTGTTAGTTTTATATAGTTTTATATAGTTTTGTTAGTTTTGTATAGTTTTATATAATTTTATATAGTTTTATATAGTTTTATATAGTTTTGTTAGTTTTGTATAGTTTTATATAGTTTTATATAGTTTTATATAGTTTTATATAGTTTTGTTAGTTTAGTATAGTTTTATATAGTTTTATATTGTTTTATATAGTTTTATATAGTTTTGTTAGTTTAGTATAGTTTTATATAGTTTTATATAGTTTTATATAGTTTTGTTAGTTTAGTATAGTTTTATATAGTTTTATATAGTTTTATATAGTTGTATATAGTTTTATATAGTTTTGTTAGTTTTGTATAGTTTTATATAGTTTTATATAGTTTTATATAGTTTTATATAGTTTTTTATAGTTTTGTTAGTTTAGTACAGTTTTATATAGTTTTATATAGTTTTATATAGTTTTATATAGTTTTGTTAGTTTTGTATAGTTTTACATAGTATTATATAGTTTTATAGAGTTTTGTATAGTCTTATATAGTTTTTATATAGTTTTATATAGTTTTGTTAGTTTTGTATAGTTTTATATAGTTTTATATAGTTTTGTTAGTTTAGTATAGTTTTATATAGTTTTATATTGTTTTATATAGTTGTATATAGTTTTATATAGTTTTATATAGTTTTATATAGTTTTGTTAGTTTTGTATAGTTTTACATAGTTTTATATAGTTTTATAGAGTTTTATATAGTTTTATATAGTTTTGTTAGTTTTGTATAGTTTTATATAGTTTTATATAGTTTTATATAGTTTTATATAGTTTTATATAGTTTTATTAGTTTTATATACTTTTATAGAGTTTCATATAGTTTTATATAGGTTTATTAGTTTTATATAGTTTTATATAGTTTTGTTAGTTTTATACAGTTTTATATAGTTTTATATAGTTTTATATAGTTTTGTTAGTTTTATATAGTTTTATGCAATTTTATATAGTTTTAAATAGTTTTATATACTTTTATAGAGTTTTATACAGCTTTATATGGTTTTATATAGATTTATTAGTTTTATTAATTTTATTATAGCTTTATATAGTTTTATATAGTATTATACAGTTTTATATAGTTTTGTATAGTTTTGTTAGTTTTGTATAGTTTTATATAGTTTTATATAGTTTTATATAGTTTTATATAGTTTTGTTAGTTTAGTATAGTTTTATATAGTTTTATATAGTTTTATATAGTTTTATATAGTTTTGTTAGTTTAGTATAGTTTTATACAGTTTTATATAGTTTTATATAGTTGTATATAGTTTTATATAGTTTTGTTAGTTTTGTATAGTTTTATATAGTTTTATATAGTTTTATATAGTTTTTTATAGTTTTGTTAGTTTAGTACAGTTTTATATAGTTTTATATAGTTTTATATAGTTTTATATAGTTTTGTTAGTTTTGTACAGTTTTACATAGTATTATATAGTTTTATAGAGTTTTGTATAGTTTTACATAGTTTTATATAGTTTTATATTGTTTTATATAGTTGTATATAGTTTTATATAGTTTTATATAGTTTTATATAGTTTTGTTAGTTTTATATAGTTTTATATAGTTTTGTTAGTTTTATATAGTTTTATGCAATTTTATATAGTTTTAAATAGTTTTATATACTTTTATAGAGTTTTATACAGCTTTATATGGTTTTATATAGATTTATTAGTTTTATTAATTTTATTATAGCTTTATATAGTTTTATATAGTATTATACAGTTTTATATAGTTTTATATAGTTTTGTTAGTTTTGTATAGTTTTATATAGTTTTATATAGTTTTATATAGTTTTGTTAGTTTTGTATAGTTTTATATAGTTTTATATAGTTTTAAATAGTTTTATATAGTTTTATATAGTTTTATATAGTTTTAAATAGTTTTATATAGTTTTATTAGTTTTATATACTTCTATAGAGTTTTATATCGTTTTGTATAGGTTTACTAGTTTTATATAGTTTTATATAGTTTTGTTAGTTTTATATAGTTTTGTATAGTTTTGTTAGTTTTGTATAGTTTTATATAGTTTTACATAGTTTTACAGAGTTTTATATAGTATTATATAGTTTTATATAGTTTTATATAGTTTTAAATAGTTTTAAATAGTTTTATATAGTTTTATATAGTTTTGTTAGTTTTGTATAGTTTTATATAGTTTTGTTAGTTTTGTATAGTTTTATATAGTTTTATATAGTTTTACATAGTTTTATACAGTTCTGTTAGTTTTATACAGGTTTGTTAGTTTTGTATAGTTTTACATAGTTTTATATAGTTTTATATAGATTTGTTAGTTTTGTATTGTTTTATATAGTTTTATATAGTTTTATATAGTTTTATATAGTTTTGTTAGGTTTGTATAGTTTTATATAGTTTTATATAGTTTTACATAGTTTTACAGAGTTTTATATAGTATTATATAGTTTTATATAGTTTTATATAGTTTTAAATAGTTTTAAATAGTTTTATATAGTTTTATATAGTTTTGTTAGTTTAGTATAGTTTTATATAGTTTTATATAGTTTTATATAGTTTTATATAGTTTTATATAGTTTTATATAGTTTTATATCGTTTTATATAGTTTTGTTAGTTTTGTATAGTTTTACATAGTTTTATATAGTTTTATAGAGTTTTGTATAGTTTTATATAGTTTTTATATAGTTTTATATAGTTTTGTTAGTTTTGTATAGTTTTATATAGTTTTATATAGTTTTATATAGTTTTGTTAGTTTTGTATAGTTTTGTATAGTTTTATATAGTTTTGTTACTTTAGTATAGTATTATATAGTTTTATAGAGTTTTGTATAGTTTTACATAGTTTTATATAGTTTTATATAGTTTTATATAGTTTTATATAGTTTTTTATAGTTTTGTTAGTTTAGTACAGTTTTATATAGTTTATATATAGTTTTATATAGTTTTATATAGTTTTGTTAGTTTTGTATAGTTTTACATAGTATTATATAGTTTTATAGAGTTTTGTATAGTCTTATATAGTTTTTATATAGTTTTATATAGTTTTGTTAGTTTTGTATAGTTTTATATAGTTTTATATAGTTTTGTTAGTTTAGTATAGTTTTATATAGTTTTATATTGTTTTATATAGTTGTATATAGTTTTATATAGTTTTATATAGTTTTATATAGTTTTGTTAGTTTTGTATAGTTTTACATAGTTTTATATAGTTTTATAGAGTTTTATATAGTTTTATATAGTTTTGTTAGTTTTGTATAGTTTTATATAGTTTTATATAGTTTTATATAGTTTTATATAGTTCTATATAGTTTTATTAGTTTTATATACTTTTATAGAGTTTCATATAGTTTTATATAGGTTTATTAGTTTTATATAGTTTTATATAGTTTTGTTAGTTTTATACAGTTTTATATAGTTTTATATAGTTTTATATAGTTTTGTTAGTTTTATATAGTTTTATGCAATTTTATATAGTTTTAAATAGTTTTATATACTTTTATAGAGTTTTATACAGCTTTATATGGTTTTATATAGATTTATTAGTTTTATTAATTTTATTATAGCTTTATATAGTTTTATATAGTATTATACAGTTTTATATAGTTTTGTATAGTTTTGTTAGTTTTGTATAGTTTTATATAGTTTTATATAGTTTTATATAGTTTTATATAGTTTTGTTAGTTTAGTATAGTTTTATATAGTTTTATATAGTTTTATATAGTTTTATATAGTTTTGTTAGTTTAGTATAGTTTTATATAGTTTTATATAGTTTTATATAGTTGTATATAGTTTTATATAGTTTTGTTAGTTTTGTATAGTTTTATATAGTTTTATATAGTTTTATATAGTTTTTTATAGTTTTGTTAGTTTAGTACAGTTTTATATAGTTTTATATAGTTTTATATAGTTTTATATAGTTTTGTTAGTTTTGTACAGTTTTACATAGTATTATATAGTTTTATAGAGTTTTGTATAGTCTTATATAGTTTTTATATAGTTTTATATAGTTTTATATAGTTTTGTTAGTTTTATATAGTTTTATTTTGTTTTATATAGTTTTGTTAGTTTTGTATAGTTTTATATAGCTTTATATAGTTTTGTATAGTTTTATATAGTTTTATATAGTTTTATATAGTTTTATATTGTTTTATATAGTTTTATATAGTTTTATTAGTTTTATATACTTTTATAGAGTTTCATATAGTTTTATATAGGTTTATTAGTTTTATATAGTTTTATATAGTTTTGTTAGTTTTATATAGTTTTATATAGTTTTATATAGTTTTGTTAGTTTTGTATAGTTTTGTATAGTTTTATATAGTTTTGTTACTTTAGTATAGTATTATATAGTTTTATAGAGTTTTGTATAGTTTTACATAGTTTTATATAGTTTTATATTGTTTTATATAGTTGTATATAGTTTTATATAGTTTTATATAGTTTTATATAGTTTTGTTAGTTTTATATAGTTTTATATAGTTTTGTTAGTTTTATATAGTTTTATGCAATTTTATATAGTTTTAAATAGTTTTATATACTTTTATAGAGTTTTATACAGCTTTATATGGTTTTATATAGATTTATTAGTTTTATTAATTTTATTATAGCTTTATATAGTTTTATATAGTATTATACAGTTTTATATAGTTTTATATAGTTTTGTTAGTTTTGTATAGTTTTATATAGTTTTATATAGTTTTATATAGTTTTGTTAGTTTTGTATAGTTTTATATAGTTTTATATAGTTTTAAATAGTTTTATATAGTTTTATATAGTTTTATATAGTTTTAAATAGTTTTATATAGTTTTACATAGTTTTATAGAGTTTTATATAGTTTTATATAGTTTTATATAGTTTTACATAGTTTTATATAGTTTCATATAGTGTTATATAGTTTTATAGAGTTTTATAGAGTTTTATATAGTTTTATATAGTTTTATACAGTTTTGTTAGTTTTATTAGTTATATACAGTTTTATATAGTTTTATTAGTTGTATATCGTTTTATATAGTGGTATATAGTTTTATATAGTTTTGTTAGTTTTATATAGTATTATATAGTTTTATATAGTTTTATATAGTTTTAAATAGTTTTAAATAGTTTTATATAGTTTTATATAGTTTTGTTAGTTTTGTATAGTTTTATATAGTTTTGTTAGTTTTGTATAGTTTTATATAGTTTTATATAGTTTTACATAGTTTTATACAGTTCTGTTAGTTTTATACAGGTTTGTTAGTTTTGTATAGTTTTACATAGTTTTATATAGTTTTATATAGATTTGTTAGTTTTGTATTGTTTTATATAGTTTTATATAGTTTTATATAGTTTTATATAGTTTTGTTAGGTTTGTATAGTTTTATATAGTTTTATATAGTTTTACATAGTTTTACAGAGTTTTATATAGTATTATATAGTTTTATATAGTTTTATATAGTTTTAAATAGTTTTAAATAGTTTTATATAGTTTTATATAGTTTTGTTAGTTTAGTATAGTTTTATATAGTTTTATATAGTCTTATATAGTTTTATATAGTTTTATATAGTTTTGTATTGTTTTATATAGTTTTGTTAGATTATATAGTTGTATATAGTTTTAGATAGTTTTATATAGTACTATAGACTTTTATATAGGTTTATATAGTTTTATATAGTTTTATATAGTACTATATAGTTTTATATAATTTTATTCGTTTTGTATAGTTTTATATAGTTTTGTATAGTTTTATATAGTTTTGTTAGTTTTATATAGTTTTATATATTTTTATATAGTTTTATATAGTTTTATATAGTTTTATATAGCTTTATGTTGTTTTATATAGTGTTATATAGTTTTATATAGTACTATATAGTTTTATACAGTTTTGTTAGTTTTATATAGTTTTATATAGTTTTATATAGTTTTATATAGTTTTATATAGTTTTATATAGTTTTATATGGTTTTGTTAGTTTTGTATAGTTTTATACAGATTTAAATAGTTTTATATAGTTTTGTTAGTTTTGTATAGTTTTATATAGTTTTGTATAGTTTTATATAGTTTTATATAGTTTTATATGGGTTTATATAGTTTTATATAATTCTATAGACTCCTATATAGGTTTATATAGTTTTATATAGTTTTATATAGTACTATATAGTTTTATATAGTTTTATTCGTTTTATATAGTTTTATATAGTTTTGTATAGTTTTATATAGTTTTATATAGTTTTGTTAGTTTTATATAGTTTCATATAGTTTTATATAGTTTTATAGAGTTTTATAGAGTTTTATAGAATTTTATATAGTTTTATATAGATTTATATAGTCTTATAGAGTTTTATATAGTTTTATATAGTTTCATATAGTTTTATATAGTTTTATATAGTTTTATATAGTTTTGTTAGTTTTGTATAGCTTTATATAGTTTTATATAGTTTTGTTAGTTTTATGTAGTTTTATATAGTTTTATATAGTTTTGTTAGTTTTGTATAGTTTTATATAGGTTTATATAGTTTAATATAGTTTTATATAGTTTTATATAGTTTTACATAGTTTTGTTAGTTTTGTATAGTTTTATATAGTTTTATATAGTTTTATATAATTTTAAATAGTTTTACATAGTTTTATATAGTATTATATAGTTTTGATAGTTTTGTTAGTTTTATATAGATTTATATAGTTTTATATAGTTATATATAGTTTTATATAGTTTTGTTAGTTTTATATAGTTTTATATAGTTTCATATAGTGTTATATAGTTTTATAGAGTTTTATAGAGTTTTATATAGTTTTATATAGTTTTATACAGTTTTGTTAGTTTTATATAGTTGTATATAGTTTTGTTAGTTTTGTATAGTTTTATATAGTTTTATATAGTTTTATATAGTTTTATAGAGTTTTATATAGTTTTATATAGTTTTATATGGTTTTGTTAGTTTTGTATAGTTTTATACAGATTTAAATAGTTTTACATAGTTTTATATAGTTTTATATAGTTTTGATAGTTTTGTTAGTTTTATATAGTTTTATATAGTTTTATATAGTTTTGTTAGTTTTGTAGTGTTTCATATAGTTTTACATAGTTTTATATAGTCTTATATAGTTTTATATAGTTTTATATGGTTTTGTTAGTTTTGTATATAGTTATAGAGAGTTATATATATTTATATAGTTTTGTTAGTTTTGTATAGTTTTATATAGTTTTGTATAGTTTTATATAGTTTTATATTGTTTTATATAGTTTTATATAGTATCATATAGTGTTATATAGTTTTATAGAGTTTAATAGAGTTTTATATAGTTTTATATAGTTTTATACAGTTTTGTCAGTTGTATATAGTTGTATATAGTTTTGTTAGTTTTGTATAGTTTTATATAGTTTTATATAGTTTTATACAGTTTTGATAGTTTTGTTAGTTTTGTATAGTTGTATATAGTTTTATATAGTTTTATACAGTTTTGTCAGTTGTATATAGTTGTATATAGTTTTGTTAGTTTTGTATAGTTTTATACAGTTTTATATAGTTTTATACAGTTTTGATAGTTTTGTTAGTTTTGTATAGTTGTATATACTTTTATATAGTTTTATATAGTTTTATATAGGTTTATATAGTTTTATATAGTTTTATACAGTTTTGTTAGCTTTATATAGTTGTATATAGTTTTGTTACTTTTATATAGTTTTATACAGTTTTATAGAGTTTTATATAGTTTTATATAGTTTCATACAGTTTTATAGAGTTTTAAATAGTTTTATATAGTTTTATATAGTTTTATATAGCTTTATTAGTTTTATATAGTTTTGTACAGTTTTATATAGTTTTATATAGTTGTATATAGTTTTATATACTTTTGTTAGTTTTATATAGTTTTATATAGTTTTATATAGTTTCATATAGTGTTATATAGTTTTATAGAGTTTTATAGAGTTTTATATAGATTTATATAGTTTAATACAGTTTTGTTAGTTTTATATAGTTGTATATAGTTTTGTTAGTTTTGTATAGTTTTATATAGTTGTATACAGTTTTATATAGTTTTTAATAGTTTTATATAGTTTTATATAGTTTTATATAGTTTATATAGTTTTATACAGTTTTGTTAGTTTTGTTAGTTTTGTATAGTTTTATATAGTTTTGTATAGCTTTATATAGTTTTATATAGTTTTGTTAGTTTTATATAGTTTTGTTTGTTTTATATAGTTTTGTTAGATTTGTATAGTTTTATATAGTTTTATATAGTTTTATATAGTTTTATATAGTTTTATATAGTTTTATATAGTTTTATATAGTTTTATATAGTTTTATATTGTTTTATATAGTTTTGATAGTTTTGTTAGTTTTATATAGTTTTATATAGTTTTGTTAGTTTTATACAGTTTTATATAGCTTTATATAGTTTTGTTAGTTTTGTATAGTTTTATATAGTTTTATATAGTTTCATACAGTTTTATAGAGTTTTAAATAGTTTTATATAGTTTTATATAGATTTATATAGTTTTATTAGTTTTATATAGATTTGTACAGTTTTATATAGTTTTATATAGTTGTATATAGTTTTATATACTTTTGTTAGTTTTATATAGTTTTATATAGTTTTATATAGTTTCATATAGTGTTATATAGTTTTATAGAGTTTTATAGAGTTTTATATAGATTTATATAGTTTAATACACTTTTGTTAGTTTTATATAGTTGTATATAGTTTTGTTAGTTTTGTATAGTTTTATATAGTTGAATATAGTTTTATATAGTTTTTAATAGTTTTATATAATTTTATATAGTTTTATATAGTTTTATATAGTTTTATATAGTTTTATATAGTTTTATATAGTTTTGTATAGTTTTATATAGTTTTGTTAGTTTTATATAGTTTTTTATAGTTTTATATAGTTTTGTTAGTTTTGTATAGTTTTACATAGTTTTATATAGTTTTATATAGTTTTATATAGTTTTATATAGTTTTATATAGTTTTATATAGTTTTATATAGTTTTATATAGTTTTGTTAGTTTTGTATAGTTTTATATAGTTTTATATAGTTTTATATAGTTTATATAGTTTTATATAGTTTTATATAGTTTTGTTAGTTTTGTATAGTTTTATATAGTTTTGTATAGTTTTATATAGTTTTGTTAGTTTTATATAGTTTTTTATAGTTTTATATAGTTTTGTTAGTTTTGTATAGTTTTATATAGTTTTGTTAGTTTTGTATAGTTTTATATAGTTTTATATAGTTTTATATAGTTTTATATAGTTTTATATAGTTTTATATAGTTTTATATAGTTTTATATAGTTTTGTTAGTTTAGTATAGTTTTATATAGTTTTATATAGTTTTATATAGTTTTGTTAGTTTAGTATAGTTTTATATAGTTTTATATAGTTTTATATAGTTTTATATAGTTTTATATAGTTTTGTTAGTTTAGTATAGTTTTATATAGTTTTATATAGTTTTATATAGTTTTATATAGTTTTGTTAGTTTAGCATAGTTTTATATAGTTTTATATAGTTGTATATAGTTTTATATAGTTTTGTTAGTTTTGTATAGTTTTATATAGTTTTATACAGTTTTTTATAGTTTTGTTAGTTTAGTATAGTTTTATATAGTTTTATATAGTTTTATATAGTTTTATATAGTTTTGTTAGTTTTGTATAGTTTTACATAGTATTATATAGTTTTATAGAGTTTTGTATAGTCTTATATAGTTTTTATATAGTTTTATATAGTTTTGTTAGTTTTGTATAGTTTTACATAGTTTTATATAGTTTTATAGAGTTTTATATAGTTTTATATAGTTTTGTTAGTTTTGTATAGTTTTATATAGTTTTATATAGTTTTATATAGTTTTATATAGTTGTATATAGTTTTATATAGTTTTATATAGTTTTATTAGTTTTATATACTTTTATAGAGTTTCATATAGTTTTATATAGGTTTATTAGTTTTATATAGTTTTATATAGTTTTGTTAGTTTTATACAGTTTTATATAGTTTTATATAGTTTTATATAGTTTTGTTAGTTTTATATAGTTTTATATGGTGTTACATAGTTTTATATAGTTTTGGTAGTTTTATATCGTTTTATATAGTTGTATATAGTTTTGTTAGTTTTATATAGTTTTATGCAATTTTATATAGTTTTAAATAGTTTTATATACTTTTATAGAGTTTTATACAGCTTTATATGGTTTTATATAGATTTATTAGTTTTATTAATTTTATTATAGCTTTATGTAGAGTTATATAGTATTATACAGTTTTATATAGTTTTATAAAGTTCTACATAGTTTAATATAGTTCTATAGATTTTTATATAGGTTTATATAGTTTTGTTAGTTTTATACAGTTTTATATAGTTTTATATAGTTTTATATAGTTTTATATAGTTTTATATGGTTTTATAAATTTCTACATAGTTTTATATAGCTTTATATAGTTTTATATAGTTTTATGTAGTTTTATATAGTTTTGTTAGTTTTATATAGTTTTTTATAGTTTTATATACTTTTGTTAGTTTTGTATAGTTTTATATAGTTTTATATAGTTTTTTATAGTTTTGTTAGTTTAGTATAGTTTTATACAGTTTTAAATAGTTTTGTTAGTTTTTAATAGTTTTACATAGTTTTATATAGTTTTATAGAGTTTTATATAGTTTTATATAGTTTTGTTAGTTTTGTATAGTTTTATATAGTTTTATATAGTTTTATATAGTTTTATTTAATTTTATATGGTTTTATATAGTTTTATTAGTTTTATATACTTTTATAGAGTTTCATATAGTTTTATATAGGTTTATTAGTTTTATATAGTTTTATATAGTTTTGTTAGTTTTATACTGTTTTATATAGTTTTATATAGTTTTATATAGTTTTATACAGCTTTATATGGTTTTATATAGATTTATTAGTTTTATTAATTTTATTATAGCTTTATATAGAGTTATATAGTATTATACAGTTTTATATAGTTTTATATAGTTTTATATAGTTTTGTATAGTTTTATATGGTTTTATAAATTTCTACATAGTTTTATATAGCTTTATATAGTTTTATATAGTTTTATGTAGTTTTATATAGTTTTATACACTACTATATAGTTTTATATAGTTTTATTAGTTTTACATAATTTTGTATAGTTTTATATAGTTTTGTTAGTTTTATATAGTTTTATACAGTTTTATATAGTTTTATATAGTTTTATATAGTTTTATATAGATTTATATAGTTTTAAATAGTTTTGTATAGTTTTATAGAGTTTTATACAGTTTTATATGGTTTTATATAGAGTTATTAGTTTTATTAGTTTTATTATAGCTTTATATAGTTTTATATAGTTTTGTTAGTTTTATATAGTTTTATATAGTTTTGTTAGTTTTGTATGGTTTTATATAGTTTTATATAGTTTTATGTAGTTTTGTTAGTTTTGTATAGTTTTATATAGTTTTATATAGTACTATATAGTTTTATGTAGTACTATATATTTTTACATAGTTTTATTCGTTTTATTTAGTTTTATATAGTTTTGTTAGTTTTGTATGGTTTTATATAGTTTTATATAGTTTTATGTAGTTTTGTTAGTTTTGTATAGTTTTATATAGTTTTATATAGTACTATATAGTTTTATGTAGTACTATATATTTTTACATAGTTTTATTCGTTTTATTTAGTTTTATATAGTTTTATAGAGTTTTATATTTTTATATAGTTTTATATAGATTTGTTAGTTTTACATAGTTTTATGTAGATTTATATAGTTTTATATAATTTTATATAGTTTTATATAGTGTTATCGAGTTTTATATAGTTTTATATAGTTTTATATAGTGTTATCGGGTTTTATATAGTTTTATAGAGTTTTATATAGTTTTATATAGTGTTATAGAGTTTTATATAGTTTTATACAGTTTTATATAGTTTTATTAGTTTTATATAGTTTTATATAGTTTTATATAGTTTTATATAGTTTTATATAGTTTTATATATTTTTATATAGTTTTATATAGTTTTATATAGTTTTATACAGTTTTATACAGTTTTATACAGTTTTATATGGTTTTATATAGTTTTATATAGTTTCATATAGTTTTGTTAGATTTGTATAGTTTTATATAGTTTTATATAGTTTTGTTAGTTTTGTATAGTTTTACATAGTTTTATATAGTTTTATATAGTTTTATATAGTTTTGTATAGTTTTATATCGTTTTATATAGTTTTATATAGTTTTATATAGGTTTATTAGTTTTATATCGTTATATATAGTTGTATATAGTTTTGTTAGTTTTATATAGTTTTATGGAATTTTATATAGTTTTAAATAGTTTTGTATAGTTTTATAGAGTTTTATACAGTGTTATATAGTTTCATATAGTTTTGTTAGTTTCATATAGTTTTATACAGATTTATATAGTTCTCTTAGTTTTGTATAGTTTTATATAGTTTTACATAGTTTTATAGAGTGTTATAGAGTTTAATATAGGTTTCTATAGTTTTGTTAGTTTTATATTGTTTTATATAGTTTTATATAGTTTTATATGGTGTTGTTAATTTGGTATAGTTTTATACAGTTTTATATAGTTTTATATAGTTCTGTTAGTTTTGTATAGTTTTATATAGTTTTATATAGTTTTATTCGTTTTATATAGTTTTATATAGTTTTGTTAGTTTTATACAGTTTTATATAGTTTTATATAGTTTTATATAGTTTTATATAGTTTTATTAGTTTTATATAGTTTTGAACTGTTTTATATAGTTTTATATAGTTTTATATAGTTTCATATAGTTTTATATAGTTTTATATAGTTTAGTTAGTTTTATACAGTTTTATATAGTGTTATATAGTTTTATACAGTTTTATATAGTTTTATAGAGTTTTATATTTTTATATAGTTTTATATAGTTTTATAGAGTTTTGTATAGTTTTACATAGTTTTTATATAGTTTCATATAGTTTTGTTAGTTTTGCATAGTTTTATATTGTTTTATATACTTTTAAATAGTTTTATATAGTTTTACATAGTTTTGTTAGTTTTGTATAGTTTTATATAGTTTTATATAGTTTCATATAGTTTTATATAGTTTTGTTAGTTTTATATTGTTTTGTATAGTTTTACATAGTGTTATATAGTTTTATATAGTACTATATAGTTTTATATAGTACTATATAGTTTTATATAGTACTATATAGTTTTATATAGTTTTATTCGTTTTATATAGTTTTCATATAGTTTTTTATATAGTTTTATTAGTTTTGTTAGTTTTGCATAGTTTTATATTGTTTTATATTGTTTTATATAGTTTTGTTAGTTTTGTATAGTTTTATATAGTCTTATATAGTTTTGTTAGTTTTATACAGTTTTATATAGTTTTATATAGTTTTATAGAGTTTTATATAGTTTTATATAGTTTTATATAGTTTTATACAGTTTTGTATGGTTTTATATAGATTTATATAGTTTTGTTAGTTTTGTATACTTTTATATAGTTTCATATAGTTTTGTTAGTTTTGTAAAGTTTTATATAGTTTTATATAGTTTTGTTAGTTTTGTATAGTTTTACATAGTTTTATATAGTTTCATAGAGTTTTATATAGTTTTATATAGTACTATATAGTTTTACATAGTTATATTCGTTTTATATAGTTTTATATAGTTTTATATAGTTTTATATAGTTTTATATAGTGTTATAGAGTTTTATATAGTTTTATATAGTTTTATATAGTACTATATAGTTTTATATAGTACTATATAGTTTTATATTGTACTATATAGTTTTATATAGTACTATATAGTTTTATATAGTTTTGTTAGATTTATATAGTTTCATATAGTTTTATATAGTTTTGTTAGTTTTGTATAGTTTTAAATAGTTTTATATAGTTTTACATAGTTTTGTTAGTTTTGTATAGTTTTATATAGTTTTATATAGTTTCATATAGTTTTATATAGTTTTGTTAGTTTTATATTGTTTTGTATAGTTTTACATAGTTTTATATAGTTTTATATAGTTTTATGTAGTTTTGTTAGTTTTGTATAATTTTACATAGTTTTATATAGTTTTATGTAGTTTCATATAGTTTTATACAGTTTCAGACAGTTTTATATAGTTTTATATAGTTTTATATGGTTCTTTATAGTTTTATACAGTTTTATATAGTATTACATAGTTTTACATAGTTTTATTAGCTTTAAATAGTTTTATATAGTTTTATATAATTTTACATTGTTTTATATAACTTTGTTAGTTTTATATAGTTTTATATAGTTTTATATAGTTATATAGAGTTATATATAGTTTTATATAATTTTATATAGTTTTGTACAGTTTTATATGGTTTTATATGGTTTTATATAGATTTATATAGTTTTGTTATTTTTACATAGTTTTATATAATTTTGTTAGTTTTGTATAGTTTTATATAGTTTTATATAGCTTTATATAGTTTTGTTAGTTTTATATAGTTTTATATAGATTTATATAGTTTTGTTAGTTTTGTATAGCTTTATATAGTTTCATATAGTTTTGTTAGGTTTGTATAGTTTTATATAGTTTTATATAGTTTTGTTAGTTTTGTATAGTTTTACATAGTTTTATATAGCTTCATAGAGTTTTATATAGTTTTGTATAGTACTATATAGATTTATATAGTTTTAGTAGTTTTATATAGTTTTATATAGTTTTATATAGTTTTATAGAGTTTTATATTTTTATATAGTTTTATATAGTTTTGTTAGTTTTACATAGTTTTATATAGATTTATATAGTTTTATATTGTTTTATATAGTTTTATATAGTGTTATAGAGTTTAATATAGTTTTATATAGTTTTATATAGTACTATACAGTTTTATATAGTTTTATTCGTTTTATATAGTTTTATATAGTTTCATATAGTTTTGTTAGTTTTGTATAGTTTTAAATAGTTTTATATAGTTTTATATAGTTTTGTTAGTTTTGTATAGTTTTATATATTTTTATATAGTTTTGTTAGTTTTGTATAGTTTTACATAGTTTTATATAGTTTCATAGAGTTTTATATAGTTTTATATAGTACTATATAGTTTTACATAGTTTTATTCGTTTTATATAGTTTTATATAGTTTTATAGAGTTTTATATTTTTATATAGTTTTATATAGTTTTGTTAGTTTTGTATAGTTTTATATAGTTTTATATAGTTTTGTTAGTTTTGTATAGTTTTATATAGTTTTATATAGTTTTGTTAGTTTTGTATAGTTTTATATAGTTTTATATAGTTTTGTTAGTTTTGTATAGTTTTATATAGTTTTATATAGTTTTATATAGTTTTGTTAGTATTGTACAGTTTTATATAGTTTTATATAGTTTCATATAGTTTTATATAGTTTTGTTACTTTTGTATAGTTTTGTATGGATTATATATAGTTTTATTTAGTTTTGTTAGTCCTGTATAGTTTTATATAGTTTTATAGAGTTTTATATAGTTTTATATAGATTTATATAGTACTATATAGTTTTATATAGTACTATATAGTTTTGTTAGTTTTATATAGTTTTATATAGATTAATATAGTTTTATATAGTTTTATATAGTTTTATATAGTTTTATATAGTGTTATATATTAATATAGGGATTTATGTAGTTTTATATAGATCTATATAGTTTTATATAGTTTTATATAGTGTTATATAGTAATATAGGGTTTTATATACTTTTATATAGTTTTATATAGTGTTATATAGTAATATAGGGTTTTATATACTTTTATATAGTTTTATATAGTTTTATATAGTTTTGTTAGTTTTGTATAGTTTTATATAGTTTTATAGAGTTAAAATATTTTTATATAGTTTTATATAGTTTTGTTAGTTTTACATAGTTTTATGTAGATTTATATAGTTTTATATAGTTTTATATAGTTTTATATAGTGTTATCGAGTTTTATATAGTTTTATATAGTTTTATATAGTTTTATATAGTGTTATATAGTTTTATATAGTTTTATATAGTATTATATAGTACTATATAATTTTATATAGTACTATATAGTTTTATATAGTTTTATCCGTTTTATATAGTTTTATATAGTTTTATATAGTTTTGTTAGTTTTGTACAGTTTTATATAGTTTTATATAGTTTTATATAGTTTTATATAGTTTTGTTAGTTTTGTATAGTTTTATATAGTTCTATATAGTTTTATATAGTTTTGTTAGTTTTGCATAGTTTTATATAGTTTTATATAGTTTTATCTAGTTTTATATAGTGTTATATAGTTTTATAGAGTTTTATATAGTTTTATATAGTTTTGTTAGTTTTATATAGTTTTATATATTTTTATATAATTTTTATATAGTTTTATATAGTTTTATACAGTTTTATATGGTTTTATATAGATTTATATAGTTTTGTTAGTTTTATATAGTTTTATATAGTTTCATATAGTTTTGTTAGATTTGTATAGTTTTATATAGTTTTATATAGTTTTGTTAATTTTGTATAGTTTTACATAGTTTTATACAGTTTTATATAGTTTTATATAGTTTTGTTAGTTTTGTATAGTTTTGTATAGTTTTATATAGTTTTATATAGTTTTATTAGTTTTACATAATTTGGTATAGTTTTATATAGTTTTGTTAGTTTTATAAAGTTTTATACAGTTTTATATAGTTTTATATAGTTTTATATAGTTTTATATAGTTTTGTTAGTTTTATACAGTTTTATATAGTTTTATACAGTTTTATATAGTTTTATACAGTTTTATATAGTTTTATATAGTGTTATATAGTTTTATATAGTTTAAATATTTTTTTTTCGTTTTATATAGTTGTATATAGTTTTGATAGTTTTATATAGTTTTATGGAATTTTATATGGTTTTATATAGAGTTATTAGTTTTATTAGTTTTATTATAGCTTTATATAGTTTTATATAGTTTTGTTAGTTTTGTATAGTTTTATATAGTTTTATACAGTGTTATGTAGTTTTATATAGTTTTGTTAGTTTCATATAGTTTTATATAGATTTATATAGTTTTCTTAATTTTGTATAGTTTTATATAGTTTTACATAGTTTTATAGAGTGTTATAGAGTTTAATATAGGTTTCTATAGTTTTCTTAGTTTTATATTGTTTTATATAGTTTTATATAGTTTTATATGGTGTTGTTAGTTTGGTATACTTTTATACAGTTTTATATAGTTTTATATACTTCTGTTAGTTTTGTATAGTTTTATGTAGTTTTATATAGTTTTATTCGTTTTATATAGTTTTATATAGTTTTGTTAGTTTTATACAGTTTTATATAGTTTTATATAGTTTTATATAGTTTTATATAGTTTTATTAGTTTTATATAGTTTTGAACTGTTTTATATAGTTTTATATAGTTTTATATGGTTTCATATAATTTTATATAGTTTTATATAGTTTAGTTAGTTTTATATAGTTTTATATAGTGTTATATAGTTTTATATAGTTTTACATAGTTTTACATAGTTTTATAGAGTGTTATAGAGTTTAATATAGGTTTCTATAGTTTTGTTAGTTTTATATTGTTTTATATAGTTTTATATAGTTTTATATGGTGTTGTTAGTTTTGTATAGTTTTATATAGTTTTATATGGTGTTGTTAGTTTTGTATAGTTTTATATAGTTTTATATAGCTTTATATAGTTTTGTTAGTTTTATATAGTTTTATATAGATTTATATAGTTTTGTTAGTTTTGTATAGCTTTATATAGTTTCATATAGTTTTGTTAGGTTTGTATAGTTTTATATAGTTTTATATAGTTTTATATAGTTTTGTTAGTTTTGTATAGTTTTACATAGTTTTATATAGCTTCATAGAGTTTTATATAGTTTTGTATGGTACTATATAGATTTATATAGTTTTATATAGTTTTATATAGTTTTATAGAGTTTTATATTTTTATATAGTTTTATATAGTTTTGTTAGTTTTACATAGTTTTATATAGATTTATATAGTTTTATATGTTTTATATAGTTTTATATGGTGTATAGAGTTTAATATAGTTTTATATAGTTTTATATAGTACTATATAGTTTTATATAGTACTATATAGTTTTATATAGTACTATATAGTTTTATATAGTTTTATTCGTTTTATATAGTTTTATATAGTTTCATATAGTTTTGTTAGTTTTGTATAGTTTTAAACAGTTTTATATAGTTTTATATAGTTTTGTTAGTTTTGTATAATTTTATATATTTTTATATAGTTTTGTTAGTTTTGTATAGTTTTACATAGTTTTATATAGTTTCATAGAGTTTTATATAGTTTTAAATAGTACTATATAGTTTTATATAGTACTATATAGTTTTACATAGTTTTATTCGTTTTATATAGTTTTATATAGTTTTATAGAGTTTTATATTTTTATATAGTTTTATATAGTTTTGCTAGTTTTACAGGGTTTTATATAGATTTATATAGTTTTATATAGTGTTATAGAGTTTTATATAGTGTTATATAGTTTTATATAGTACTATATAGTTTTATATAGTTTTATTCGTTTTATATAGTTTTATATAGTTTTATATAGTATTGTTAGTTTTGTATAGTTATATAGTTTTATATAGTTTTATATAGTTTTGTTAGTTTTGTATAGTTTCATATAGTTTTATAGAGTTAAAATATTTTTATATAGTTTTATATAGTTTTGTTAGTTTTACATAGTTTTATGTAGATTTATATAGTTTTATATAGTTTTATATAGTTTTATATAGTGTTATCGAGTTTTATATAGTTTTATATAGTTTTATATAGTTTTATATAGTGTTATATAGTTTTATATAGTTTTATATAGTATTATATAGTACTATATAATTTTATATAGTACTATATAGTTTTATATAGTTTTATCCGTTTTATATAGTTTTATATGGTTTTATATAGTTTTATCCGTTTTATATAGTTTTATATGGTTTTATATAGTTTTGTTAGTTTTGTATAGTTTTATATAGTTTTATATAGTTTTATATAGTTTTATATAGTTATGTTACTTTTGTATAGTTTTATATAGTTTTATATAGTTTTATAGAGTTTTATATAGTTGTCTTAGTTTCGTATAGGTTTATATAGTTTTATATAGTTTTATATAATTTTATCTAGTTTTATATAGTTTTATATATTTTTATATAATTTTATATAGTTTTATATAGTTTTATACAGTTTTATATGGTTTTATATAGATTTATATAGTTTTGTTAGTTTTATATAGTTTTATATAGTTTCATATAGTTTTGTTAGATTTGTATAGTTTTATATAGTTTTATATAGTTTTGTTAATTTTGTATAGTTTTACATAGTTTTATACAGTTTTATATAGTTTTATATAGTTTTGTTAGTTTTGTATAGTTTTGTATAGTTTTATATAGTTTTATATAGTGTTATAGAGTTTTATATAGTTTTGTTAGTTTTGTATAGTTTTACATAGTTTTATATAGTTTTATAGAGTTTTGTATAGTTTTATATAGTTTTTATATAGTTTTATATAGTTTTGTTAGTTTTGCATAGTTTTATATTGTTTTATATAGTTTTATATAGTTTTGTTAGTTTTGTATAGTTTTATATAGTCTTATATAGTTTTGTTAGTTTTATACAGTTTTATATAGTTTTATATAGTTTTATAGAGTTTTATATAGTTTTATATAGTTTTATATAGTTTTATATAGTTTTATACAGTTTTATATGGTTTTATATAGATTTATATAGTTTTGTTAGTTTTGTATACTTTTATATAGTTTCATATAGTTCTGTTAGTTTTGTAAAGTTTTATATAGTTTTATATAGTTTTGTTAGTTTTGTATAGTTTTACATAGTTTTATATAGTTTCATAGAGTTTTATATAGTTTTATATAGTACTATATAGTTTTACATAGTTATATTCGTTTTATATAGTTTTATATAGTTTTATATAGTTTTATATAGTTTGATATAGTTTTATATAGTACTATATAGTTTTATATAGTACTATATAGTTTTATATAGTACTATATAGTTATATATAGTTTTATTCGTTTTATATAGTTTAATATAGTTTTATATGGTTCTTTATAGTTTTATACAGTTTTATATAGTATTACATAGTTTTACATAGTTTTATTAGCTTTATATAGTTTTATATAGTTTTATATAATTTTACATTGTTTTATATAACTTTGTTAGTTTTATATAGTTTTATATAGTTTTATATAGTTTTATAGAGTTATATATAGTTTTATATAATTTTATATAGTTTTGTACAGTTTTATATGGTTTTATGTGGTTTTATATAGATTTATATAGTTTTGTTAGTTTTATATAGTTTTATATAATTTTGTTAGTTTTGTAAAGTTTTATATAGTTTTATATAGCTTTATATAGTTTTGTTAGTTTTATATAGTTTTATATAGATTTATATACTTTTGTTAGTTTTGTATAGCTTTATATAGTTTCATATAGTTTTATGTAGTTTTATATAGATTTATATAGTTTTATATAGTTTTATATAGTTTTATATAGTGTTATATAGTAATATAGGGTTTTATATACTTTTATATAGTTTTATATAGTTTTATATAGTTTTGTTAGTTTTGTATAGTTTTATACAGTTTTATAGAGTTAAAATATTTTTATATAGTTTTATATAGTTTTGTTAGTTTTACATAGTTTTATGTAGATTTATATAGTTTTATATAGTTTTATATAGTTTTATATAGTGTTATCGAGTTTTATATAGTTTTATATAGTTTTATATAGTTTTATATAGTGTTATAGAGTTTTATATAGTTTTATATAGTATTATATAGTACTATATAATTTTATATAGTACTATATAGTTTTATATAGTTTTAACCGTTTTATATAGTTTTATATAGTTTTATATAGTTTTGTTAGTTTTGTACAGTTTTATATAGTTTTATATAGTTTTATATAATTTTATATAGTTTTGTTAGTTTTGTATAGTTTTATATAGTTTTATATAGTTTTATATAGTTTTGTTAGTTTTGTATAGTTTTATATAGTTTTATATAGTTTTATATAGTTTTGTTAGTTTTGTACAGTTTTATATAGTTTTATATAGTTTTATATAGTTTTATATAGTTTTATATAGTTTTATTCGTTTTATATAGTTTTATATAGTTTTATATAGTTTTATATAGTTTTGTTAGTTTTGTATAGTTTTATATAGTTTTATATGGTTTTACATAGTTTTGTTAGTTTTGTATAGTTTTATATAGTTTTATATAGTTTTATACAGTTTTATATAGTTGTCTCAGTTTTGTATAGGTTTATATAGTTTTATATAGTTTTATATAGTTTTATATAGTTTTATATGGTTTTACATAGTTTTGTTTGTTTTGTATAGTTTTATGTAGTTTTATATAGTTTTATACAGTTTTATATAGTTGTCTTAGTTTTGTATAGGTTTATATAGTTTTATATAGTTTTATATAGTTTTATATAGTTTTATATAGTTTTATATAGTTTTATATAGTTTTATATAATTTTGTTAGTTTTGTATAGTTTTATATAGTTTTATATGGTTTTACATAGTTTTGTTAGTTTTGTATAGTTTTATATAGTTTTATATAGTTTTATAGAGTTTTATATAGTTGGCTTAGTTTTGTATAGGTTTATATAGTTTTATATAGTTTTATATAGTTTTATGTAGTTTTATATAGTGTTATATAGTTTTATAGAGTTTTATATAGTTTTATATAGTTTTGTTAGTTTCATATAGTTTTATATATTTTTATATAGTTTTATATAGTTTTATATAGTTTTATACAGTTTTATATGGTTTTATATAGATTTATATAGTTTTGTTAGTTTTATATAGTTTTATATAGTTTCATATAGTTTTGTTAGATTTGTATAGTTTTATATAGTTTTATATAGTTTTGTTAGTTTTGTATAGTTTTACATAGTTTTATATAGTTTTATATAGTTTTATATAGTTTTATATAGTTTTGTTAGTTTTGTATAGTTTTGTATAGTTTTATATAGTTTTATATAGGTTTATTAGTTTTATATCGTTATATATAGTTGTATATAGTTTTGTTAGTTTTATATAGTTTTATGGAATTTTATATAGTTTTAAATAGTTTTGTATAGTTTTATAGAGTTTTATACAGTGTTATATAGTTTTATATAGTTTTGTTAGTTTCATATAGTTTTATATAGATTTATATAGTTTTCTTAGTTTTGTATAGTTTTATATAGTTTTGTTAGTTTTGTATAGTTTTATATAGTTTTATATAGTTTTATTCGTTTCATATAGTTTTATATAGTTTTGTTAGTTTTATATAGTTTTATATAGTTTTACATACTTTTATTAGCTTTATATAGTTTTATATAGTTTTATATAATTTTACAGTGTTTTATATAGTTTTATATAGTTTTATATAGTTTTATATAGTTTTATATAGTTTTATTAGTTTTATAGAGTTTTATATAGTTTTATATAGTTTTATATAGTTTTATATAGATTTGTTAGGTTTATATAGTGTCATATAGTTTTATATAGTTTTATAGAGTTTTATATAGTTTTATATAGTTTTATATAGTTTTATATAGTTTTATACAGTTTTATATAGTTTTATAGAGTTTTATATAGTTTTATATAGTTTTATATAGTTTTATACAGTTTTATATGGTTTTATATAGATTTATGTAGTTTTGTTAGTTTTGTATACTTTTATATAGTTTCATATAGTTTTGTTAGTTTTGATAAGTTTTATATAGTTTTATATAGTTTTGTTAGTTTTGTATAGTTTTACATAGTTTTATATAGTTTCATAGAGTTTTATATAGTTTTATATTGTACTATATAGTTTTTACATAGTTATATTCGTTTTATATAGTTTTATACAGTTTTATATAGTTTTATATAGTTTTATATAGTTTTATATAGTTTTGTTAGTTTTATACAGTTTTATATAGTTTTATATAGTTTTATATAGTTTTATAGAGTTTTATATTGTTTTATATAGTTTTATATAGTGTTATAGAGTTTAATATAGTTTTATATAGTTTTATATAGTACTATATAGTTTTATATAGTACTATATAGTTTTATATAGTTTTATTCGTTTTATATAGTTTTATATAGTTTTATATAGTTTTGTTAGTTTTGTATAGTTTTAAATAGTTTTATATAGTTTTATATAGTTTTGTTAGTTTTGTATAGTTTTATATATTTTTATATAGTTATGTTAGTTTTGTATAGTTTTACATAGTTTTATATAGTTTCATAGAGTTTTATATAGTTTTAAATAGTACTATATAGGTTTATATAGTACTATATAGTTTTACATAGTTTTATTCGTTTTATATAGTTTTATATAGTTTTATAGAGTTTTATATTTTTATATAGTTTTATATAGTTTTGTTAGTTTTACAGGGTTTTATATAGATTTATATAGTTTTATATAGTTTTATATAGTTTTATATAGTGTTATAGAGTTTTATATAGTGTTATATAGTTTTATATAGTACTATATAGTTTTATATAGTTTTATTCGTTTTATATAGTTTTTCATAGTTTTATATAGTTTTGTTGGTTTTGTATAGTTATATAGTTTTATATAGTTTTATATAGTTTTGTTAGTTTTGTATAGTTTTATATAGTTTTATATAGTTTTGTTAGTTTTGTATAGTTTTATATAGTTTTATATAGTTTTGTTAGTTTTGTATAGTTTTATATAGTTTTATATAGTTTTATATAGTTTTGTTAGTATTGTACAGTTTTATATAGTTTTATATAGTTTCATATAGTTTTATATAGTTTTGTTACTTTTGTATAGTTTTGTATGGATTATATATAGTTTTATATAGTTTTGTTAGTTCTGTATAGTTTTATATAGTTTTATAGAGTTTTATATAGTTTTATATAGATTTATATAGTACTATATAGTTTTATATGGTACTATATAGTTTTGTTAGTTTTATATCGTTTTATATAGATTAATATAGTTTTATATAGTTTTATATAGTTTTATATAGTTTTATATAGTGTTATATATTAATATAGGGTTTTATGTAGTTTTATATAGATTTATATAGTTTTATATAGTTTTGTTAGTTTTGTATAGTTTTACATAGTTTTATATAGTTTCATAGAGTTTTATATAGTTTTATATTGTACTATATAGTTTTACATAGTTATATTCGTTTTATATAGTTTTATATAGTTTTATATAGTTTTATATAGTTTTATATAGAGTTATAGAGTTTTATATAGTTTTATATAGTTTTATATAGTGCTATATAGTTTTATATAGTACTATATAGTTTTATATAGTACTATATAGTTTTATATAGTACTATATAGTTTTATATAGTACTATATAGTTATATATAGTTTTATTCGTTTTATATAGTTTAATATAGTTTTATATGGTTCTTTATAGTTTTATACAGTTTTATATAGTATTACATAGTTTTACATAGTTTTATTAGCTTTATATAGTTTTATATAGTTTTATATAATTTTACATTGTTTTATATAACTTTGTAAGTTTTATATAGTTTTATATAGTTTTATATAGTTTTATAGAGTTATATATAGTTTTATATAATATTATATAGTTTTGTACAGTTTTATATGGTTTTATATGGTTTTATATAGATTTATATAGTTTTGTTAGTTTTATATAGTTTTATATAATTTTGTTAGTTTAGTATAGTTTTATATAGTTTTATATAGCTTTATATAGCTTTATATAGTTTTGTTAGTTTTATATAGTTTTATATAGATTTATATAGTTTTGTTAGTTTTGTATAGCTTTATATAGTTTCATATAGTTTTGTTAGTTTTGTATAGTTTTATATAGTTTTATATAGTTTTGTTAGTTTTGTATAGTTTTTCATAGTTTTATATAGCTTCATAGAGTTTTATATAGTTTTATATAGTACTATATAGATTTATATAGTTTTATTAGTTTTATATTGTTCTATATAGTTTTATATAGTGTTATAGAGTTTAATATAGTTTTATATAGTTTTATATAGTACTATATAGTTTTATATAGTACTATATAGTTTTATATAGTTTTATTCGTTTTATATAGTTTTATATAGTTTTATATAGTTTTGTTAGTTTTGTATAGTTTTAAATAGTTTTATATAGTTTTATATAGTTTTATCTAGTTTTATATAGTGTTATATAGTTTTATAGAGTTTTATATAGTTTTATATAGTTTTGTTAGTTTAATATAGTTTTATATATTTTTATATAGTTTTATATAGTTTTATATAGTTTTATACAGTTTTATATGGTTTTATATAGATCTATATAGTTTTGTTAGTTTTATATAGTTTTATATAGTTTTATATAGTACTATATAGTTTTACATAGTTTTAATCGTTTTATATAGTTTTATATAGTTTTATATAGTGTTATAGAGTTTTATATAGTTTTATATAGTTTAATATAGTTTTATATAGTTTTATATAGTTTTATTCGTTTTATATAGTTTTATATAGTTTTATATAGTTTCATATAGTTTTATATAGTTTTGTTACTTTTGTATAGTTTTGTATGGATTATATATAGTTTTATATAGTTTTGTTAGTTCTGTATAGTTTTATATAGTTTTATAGAGTTTTATATAGTTTTATATAGATTTATATAGTACTATATAGTTTTATATGGTACTATATAGTTTTGTTAGTTTTATATCGTTTTATATAGATTAATATAGTTTTATATAGTTTTATATAGTTTTATATAGTTTTATATAGTGTTATATATTAATATAGGGTTTTATGTAGTTTTATATAGATTTATATAGTTTTATATAGTTTTGTTAGTTTTGTATAGTTTTACATAGTTTTATATAGTTTCATAGAGTTTTATATAGTTTTATATTGTACTATATAGTTTTACATAGTTATATTCGTTTTATATAGTTTTATATAGTTTTATATAGTTTTATATAGTTTTATATAGAGTTATAGAGTTTTATATAGTTTTATATAGTTTTATATAGTGCTATATAGTTTTATATAGTACTATATAGTTTTATATAGTACTATATAGTTTTATATAGTACTATATAGTTTTATATAGTACTATATAGTTATATATAGTTTTATTCGTTTTATATAGTTTAATATAGTTTTATATGGTTCTTTATAGTTTTATACAGTTTTATATAGTATTACATAGTTTTACATAGTTTTATTAGCTTTATATAGTTTTATATAGTTTTATATAATTTTACATTGTTTTATATAACTTTGTAAGTTTTATATAGTTTTATATAGTTTTATATAGTTTTATAGAGTTATATATAGTTTTATATAATATTATATAGTTTTGTACAGTTTTATATGGTTTTATATGGTTTTATATAGATTTATATAGTTTTGTTAGTTTTATATAGTTTTATATAATTTTGTTAGTTTAGTATAGTTTTATATAGTTTTATATAGCTTTATATAGCTTTATATAGTTTTGTTAGTTTTATATAGTTTTATATAGATTTATATAGTTTTGTTAGTTTTGTATAGCTTTATATAGTTTCATATAGTTTTGTTAGTTTTGTATAGTTTTATATAGTTTTATATAGTTTTGTTAGTTTTGTATAGTTTTTCATAGTTTTATATAGCTTCATAGAGTTTTATATAGTTTTATATAGTACTATATAGATTTATATAGTTTTATTAGTTTTATATTGTTCTATATAGTTTTATATAGTGTTATAGAGTTTAATATAGTTTTATATAGTTTTATATAGTACTATATAGTTTTATATAGTACTATATAGTTTTATATAGTTTTATTCGTTTTATATAGTTTTATATAGTTTTATATAGTTTTGTTAGTTTTGTATAGTTTTAAATAGTTTTATATAGTTTTATATAGTTTTATCTAGTTTTATATAGTGTTATATAGTTTTATAGAGTTTTATATAGTTTTATATAGTTTTGTTAGTTTAATATAGTTTTATATATTTTTATATAGTTTTATATAGTTTTATATAGTTTTATACAGTTTTATATGGTTTTATATAGATCTATATAGTTTTGTTAGTTTTATATAGTTTTATATAGTTTTATATAGTACTATATAGTTTTACATAGTTTTAATCGTTTTATATAGTTTTATATAGTTTTATATAGTGTTATAGAGTTTTATATAGTTTTATATAGTTTAATATAGTTTTATATAGTTTTATATAGTTTTATTCGTTTTATATAGTTTTATATAGTTTTATATAGTTTTATATAGTTTTATATAGTTTTGTTAGTTTTATATAGTTTTATATAGTTTTATATAGTTTTATTCGTTTTATACAGTTTTATATAGTTTTATATAGTTTTATATAGTTTTACATAGTTTTATATAGTTTTGTTAGTTTTATATAGTTTCATATAGTACTATATAGTTTTGTATAGTTTTATTAGTTTTACATAATTTTGTATAGTTTTATATAGTTATGTTAGTTTTATATAGTTTTATATAGTTTTATATAGTTTTATATAGTTTTATATAGTTTTATATAGTTTTATATAGTTTTGTTAGTTTTGTATAGTTTTATATAGTTTTATATAGTTTTATATAGTACTATATAGTTTTACATAGTTTTAATCGTTTTATATAGTTTTATATAGTTTTACAGAGTTAAAATATTTTTATATAGTTTTATATAGTTTTGTTAGTTTTACATAGTTTTATGTAGATTTATATAGTTTTATATAGTTTCATATAGTTTTATATAGTTTTATATAGTTTTATATAGTGTTATATAGTTTTATACAGTTTTATATAGTATTATATAGTTTTACAAAGGTTTATTAGTTTTATATAGTTTTATATAGTTTTATATAATTTTACATTGTTTTATATAGTTTTGTTAGTTTCATACAGTTTTATACAGTTTTATATAGTTTTATACAGTTTTATATAGTTTTATATAGTTTTGTTAGTTTTGTATACTTTTATATAGTTTTATATGGTTTTACATAGTTTTGTTAGTTTTGTATAGTTTTATATAGTTTTGTTAGTTCTGTATAGTTTTATATAGTTTTATAGAGTTTTATATAGTTTTATATAGATTTATATAGTACTATATAGTTTTATATAGTTATATTCGTTTTATATAGTTTTATATAGTTTTATAGAGTTTTATATAGTTTTGTTAGTTTTATACAGGTTTATATAGTTATATATAGTTTTATATAGTTTTGTTAGTTTTATATTGTTTTATATAGTCTTGTTAGTTTTATATAGTTTTATATAGTTTTATATCGTTATATATAGTTGTATATAGTTTTGTTAGTTTTATGTAGTTTTATGGAATTTTATATAGTTTTAAATAGTTTTGTATAGTTTTATAGAGTTTTATACAGTGTTATATAGTTTTATATAGTTTTGTTAGTTTTATATAGTTTTATATAGATTTATATAGTTTTCTTAGTTTTGTATAGTTTTATATAGTTTTACATAGTTTTATAGAGTGTTATAGAGTTTTATATAGGTTTCCATAGTTTTGTTAGTTTTATATTGTTTTATATAGTTTTATATAGTTTTATATGGTGTTGTTAGTTAGGTATAGTTTTATACAGTTTTATATAGTTTTATATAGTTTTGTTAGTTTTGTATAGTTTTATATAGTTTTATATAGTTTTATTCGATTTATATAGTTTTATATAGTTTTGTTAGTTTTATACAGTTTTATATAGTTTTATATAGTTTTATATAGTGTTATATAGTTTTATACAGTTTTATATAGTATTATATAGTTTTACAAAGTTTTATTAGTTTTATATAGTTTTATATAGTTTTATATAATTTTACATTGTTTTATATAGTTTTGTTAGTTTCATATAGTTTTATACAGTTTTATATAGTTTTATATAGTTTTATATAGTTTTACATAGTTTTATATAGTTTTGTTAGTTTTATTTAGTTTCATATAGTACTACATAGTTTTATATAGTTTTATTAGTTTTACATAATTTTGTATAGTTTTATATAGTTTTGTTAGTTTTATATAGTTTTATATAGTTTTATATAGTTTTATATAGTTTTATATAGTTTTATATGGTTTTATATAGTTTTATATAGTTTTATATAGTTTTATATAGTTTTATATAGTTTTGTTAGTTTTGTATAGTTTTATATAGTTTTATATAGTTTTATATAGTTTTGTATAGTTTTATATAGTTTTGTTAGTTTTATATAGTTTTATATAGTTTTACATACTTTTATTAGCTTTATATAGTTATATATAGTTTTATATAATTTTACATTGTTTTATATAGTTTTGTTAGTTTCATATAGTTTTAAATAGTTTTATATAGTTTTATATAGTTTTATTAGTTTTATATAGTTTTATATAGTTTTATATAGTTTTATATAGATTTGTTAGTTTTATATAGTTTTATATAGTTTTATATAGTTATATAGAGTTTTATATAATTTTATATAGTTTTATATAGTTTTATACAGTTTTATATAGTTTTATATAGTTTTATATAGTTTTACATAGTTTTATATAGTTTTGTTAGTTTTATATAGTTTTATATAGTACTATATAGTTTTATATAGTTTTATATAGTTTTATATAGTTTTATATAGTTTTGTTAGTTTTGTATAGTTTTATATAGCTTTGTCAGTTTTATATAGTTTTATATAGTTTTGTTAGTTTTGTATAGTTTCATATAGTTTTATATAGTTTTATATAGTTTTATATAGTTTTATAGCGTTTTATATAGGTTGATATAGTTTTGTTAGTATTATATAGTTTTCCAGAGTTTTGTTAGTTTTACATAGTTTTATATAGATTTATATAGTTTTGTATAGTTTTATATAGTTTTATATAGTCTTGTTAGTTTTATATAGTTTTATATAGTTTTATATAGTTTTATATAGTTTTGTTAGTTTTGTATAGTTTTATATAGTTTTATATAGTTTTATATAGTTTTATATAGTTTTATTCGTTTTATATAGTTTTATATAGTTTTATAGAGTTTTATATAGTTTTATATTGTTTTGTTAGTTTTGCATAGTTTTATATAGTTTCATATAGTTTTGTTATTTTTATATAGGGTTTATATAGTTTTATATAGTTTTGTTAGTTTTGTGAAGTTTTATGCAGTTTTATATAGTTTTATATAGTTTTATATAGTTTTGTTAGTTTTGTATAGTTTCATATAATTTTATATAGTTTTATAGGGTTTTGTTAGTATTGTATAGTTTTATACAGTTTTATATAGTTTTATATAGATTTGTTAGTTTTGTATAGTTTTATATAGTTTTATATAGTTTTATAGAGTATTATATAGTTTTATATAGTACTATATTCATTTATATAGTTTTATTCGTTTTATATAGGTTTATATAGTTTTGTTAGTTTTATATAGTTTTATAGAGTTTTATATAGTTTTATATAGTTTTATATAGATTCATATAGTACTATATAGTTTTATATAGTTTTATTAGTTTTACATAATTTTGTATAGTTTTATATAGTTTTGTTAGTTTTATATAGTTTTATATAGATTTATATAGTTTTCTTAGTTTTGTATAGTTTTATATAGTTTTACATAGTTTTATAGAGTGTTATAGAGTTTTATATAGGTTTCCATAGTTTTGTTAGTTTTATATTGTTTTATATAGTTTTATATAGTTTTATATAGTTTTATACAGTTTTATATTGTTTTATATAGTTTTATTAGTTTTATACAGTTTTGTTAGTTTTATATTGTTTTATATAGTTTTATATAGTTTTATATAGTTTTATACAGTTTTATATTGTTTTATATAGTTTTATTAGTTTTATACAGTTTTGAACAGTTTTATATTGTTTTATATAGTTTTATATAGTTTTATATAGTTTCATATAGTTTTATATAGTTTTATATAGTTTTGTTAGTTTTATATAGTTTTATATAGTGTTATATAATTTTATACAGTTTTATATAGTATTATATAGTTTTACAAAGTTTTATTAGTTTTATATAGTTTTATATAGTTTTATATAACTTTACATTGTTTTATATAGTTTTGTTAGTTTCATATAGTTTTATACAGTTTTATATAGTTTTATATAGTTTTATATAGTTTTACATAGTTTTATATAGTTTTGTTAGTTTTATATAGTTTCATATAGTACTATATAGTTTTATATAGTTATATTAGTTTTACATAATTTTGTATAGTTTTATATAGTTTTGTTAGTTTTATATAGTTTTATATAGTTTTATATAGTTTTATATAGTTTTATATAGTTTTATAGAGTTTTATATAGTTTTATATAGTTTTATATAGTTTTATTAGTTATATACAGTTTTATACAGTTTTATTAGTTTTATATCGTTTTATATAGTGGTATATAGTTTTATATAGTTTTATTAGTGTTACATAATTTTGTATAGTTTTATATAGTTTTATATAGTTTTATATAGTTTTGTTAGTTTTGGATAGTTTTATATAGTTTTATATAGTTTTATATAGTACTATATAGTTTTACATAGTTTTAATCGTTTTATATAGTTTTATATAGTTTTATTAGTGTTACATAATTTTGTATAGTTTTATATAGTTTTGTTAGTTTTATATAGTTTTGTTAGTTTTGTATAGTTTTATATAGTTTTATATAGTTTTATATAGTTTTATTAGTTTTATAGAGTTTTATATAGTTTTATATAGTTTTATATAGTTTTATATAGATTTGTTAGGTTTATATAGTGTCATATAGTTTTATATAGTTTTATAGAGTTTTATATAGTTTTATATAGTTTTATATAGTTTTATATAGTTTTATACAGTTTTATATAGTTTTATAGAGTTTTATATAGTTTTATATAGTTTTATATAGTTTTATACAGTTTTATATGGTTTTATATAGATTTATGTAGTTTTGTTAGTTTTGTATACTTTTATATAGTTTCATATAGTTTTGTTAGTTTTGATAAGTGTTATATAGAGTTATATATTTTTGTTAGTTTTGTATAGTTTTACATAGTTTTATATAGTTTCATAGAGTTTTATATAGTTTTATATTGTACTATATAGTTTTACATAGTTATATTCGTTTTATATAGTTTTATACAGTTTTATATAGTTTTATATAGTTTTATATAGTTTTATATAGTTTTGTTAGTTTTATACAGTTTTATATAGTTTTATATAGTTTTATATAGTTTTATAGAGTTTTATATTGTTTTATATAGTTTTATATAGTGTTATAGAGTTTAATATAGTTTTATATAGTTTTATATAGTACTATATAGTTTTATATAGTACTATATAGTTTTATATAGTTTTATTCGTTTTATATAGTTTTATATAGTTTTATATAGTTTTGTTAGTTTTGTATAGTTTTAAATAGTTTTATATAGTTTTATATAGTTTTGTTAGTTTTGTATAGTTTTATATATTTTTATATAGTTATGTTAGTTTTGTATAGTTTTACATAGTTTTATATAGTTTCATAGAGTTTTATATAGTTTTAAATAGTACTATATAGGTTTATATAGTACTATATAGTTTTACATAGTTTTATTCGTTTTATATAGTTTTATATAGTTTTATAGAGTTTTATATTTTTATATAGTTTTATATAGTTTTGTTAGTTTTACAGGGTTTTATATAGATTTATATAGTTTTATATAGTTTTATATAGTTTTATATAGTGTTATAGAGTTTTATATAGTGTTATATAGTTTTATATAGTACTATATAGTTTTATATAGTTTTATTCGTTTTATATAGTTTTTCATAGTTTTATATAGTTTTGTTGGTTTTGTATAGTTATATAGTTTTATATAGTTTTATATAGTTTTGTTAGTTTTGTATAGTTTTATATAGTTTTATTTAGTTTTGTTAGTTTTGTATAGTTTTATATAGTTTTATATAGTTTTGTTAGTTTTGTATAGTTTTATATAGTTTTATATAGTTTTATATAGTTTTGTTAGTATTGTACAGTTTTATATAGTTTTATATAGTTTCATATAGTTTTATATAGTTTTGTTACTTTTGTATAGTTTTGTATGGATTATATATAGTTTTATATAGTTTTGTTAGTTCTGTATAGTTTTATATAGTTTTATAGAGTTTTATATAGTTTTATATAGATTTATATAGTACTATATAGTTTTATATGGTACTATATAGTTTTGTTAGTTTTATATCGTTTTATATAGATTAATATAGTTTTATATAGTTTTATATAGTTTTATATAGTTTTATATAGTGTTATATATTAATATAGGGTTTTATGTAGTTTTATATAGATTTATATAGTTTTATATAGTTTTGTTAGTTTTGTATAGTTTTACATAGTTTTATATAGTTTCATAGAGTTTTATATAGTTTTATATTGTACTATATAGTTTTACATAGTTATATTCGTTTTATATAGTTTTATATAGTTTTATATAGTTTTATATAGTTTTATATAGATTTATAGAGTTTTATATAGTTTTATATAGTTTTATATAGTGCTATATAGTTTTATATAGTACTATATAGTGTTATATAGTACTATATAGTTTTATATAGTACTATATAGTTTTATATAGTACTATATAGTTATATATAGTTTTATTCGTTTTATATAGTTTAATATAGTTTCATATGGTTCTTTATAGTTTTATACAGTTTTATATAGTATTACATAGTTTTACATAGTTTTATTAGCTTTATATAGTTTTATATAGTTTTATATAATTTTACATTGTTTTATATAACTTTGTAAGTTTTATATAGTTTTATATAGTTTTATATAGTTTTATAGAGTTATATATAGTTTTATATAATTTTATATAGTTTTGTACAGTTTTATATGGTTTTATATGGTTTTATATAGATTTATATAGTTTTGTTAGTTTTATATAGTTTTATATAATTTTGTTAGTTTAGTATAGTTTTATATAGTTTTATATAACTTTATATAGTTTTGTTAGTTTTATATAGTTTTATATAGATTTATATAGTTTTGTTAGTTTTGTATAGCTTTATATAGTTTCATATAGTTTTGTTAGTTTTGTATAGTTTTATATAGTTTTATATAGTTTTGTTAGTTTTGTATAGTTTTTCATAGTTTTATATAGCTTCATAGAGTTTTATATAGTTTTATATAGTACTATATAGATTTATATAGTTTTATTAGTTTTATATTGTTCTATATAGTTTTATATAGTGTTATAGAGTTTAATATAGTTTTATATAGTTTTATATAGTACTATATAGTTTTATATAGTACTATATAGTTTTATATAGTTTTATTCGTTTTATATAGTTTTATATAGTTTTATATAGTTTTGTTAGTTTTGTATAGTTTTAAATAGTTTTATATAGTTTTATATAGTTTTGTTAGTTTTGTATAGTTTTATATATTTTTATATAGTTATGTTAGTTTTGTATAGTTTTACATAGTTTTATATAGTTTCATAGAGTTTTATATAGTTTTAAATAGTACTATATAGGTTTATATAGTACTATATAGTTTTACATAGTTTTATTCGTTTTATATAGTTTTATATAGTTTTATATAGTTTTGTTAGTTTTGTATAGTTTTATATAGTTTTATATAGTTTTATATAGTTTTGTTAGTATTGTACAGTTTTATATAGTTTTATATAGTTTCATATAGTTTTATATAGTTTTGTTACTTTTGTATAGTTTTGTATGGATTATATATAGTTTTATATAGTTTTGTTAGTTCTGTATATTTTTATATAGTTTTATAGAGTTTTATATAGTTTTATATAGTTTTGTATAGTTTTATATAGTTTTATATAGTTTTGTATAGTTTTATATAGTTTTATATAGTTTTATATAGTTTTATATAGTTTTGTTAGTTTTGTATAGTTTTATATAGTTTTATATAGTTTTGTATAGTTTTATATAGTTTTATATAGTTTTATATAGTTTTGTTAGTTTTGTACAGTTTTATATAGTTTTATATAGTTTTATATAGTTTTATATAGTTTTATATGGTTTTATATAGTTTTATATAGTTTTATATAGTTTTATTCGTTTTATATAGTTTTATATAGTTTTATATAGTTTTATATAGTTTTGTTAGTTTTATATAGTTTTATATAGTTTCATATAGTTTTGTTAGATTTGTATAGTTTTATATAGTTTTATATAGTTTTGTTAGTTTTGTATAGTTTTACATAGTTTTATATAGTTTTATATAGTTTTATATAGTTTTGTTAGTTTTGTATAGTTTTGTATAGTTTTATATAGTTTTATATAGTTTTATTAGTTTTACATAATTTGGTATAGTTTTATATAGTTTTGTTAGTTTTATATAGTTTTATACAGTTTTATATAGTTTTATATAGTTTTATATAGTTTTATATAGTTTTGTTAGTTTTATACAGTTTTATATAGTTTTATATAGTTTTATATAGTTTTATATAGTGTTATATAGTTTTATATAGTTTAAATATTTTTATTTCGTTTTATATAGTTGTATATAGTTTTGATAGTTTTATATAGTTTTATGGAATTTTATATGGTTTTATATAGAGTTATTAGTTTTATTAGTTTTATTATAGCTTTATATAGTTTTATATAGTTTTGTTAGTTTTGTATAGTTTTATATAGTCTTATATAGTTTTGTTAGTTTTATACAGTTTTATATAGTTTTATATAGTTTTATAGAGTTTTATATAGTTTTATATAGTTTTATATAGTTTTATACAGTTTTATATGGTTTTATATAGATTTGTATAGTTTTGTTAGTTTTGTATACTTTTATATAGTTTCATATAGTTTTGTTAGTTTTGTAAAGTTTTATATAGTTTTATATAGTTTTGTTAGTTTTGTATAGTTTTACATAGTTTTATATAGTTTTATATAGTTTTATGTAGTTTTGTTAGTTTTGTATAGTTTTACATAGTTTTATATAGTTTTATGTAGTTTCATATAGTTTTATACAGTTTCAGACAGTTTTATATAGTTTTATATAGTTTTATATGGTTCTTTATAGTTTTATACAGTTTTATATAGTATTACATAGTTTTACATAGTTTTATTAGCTTTATATAGTTTTATATAGTTTTATATAATTTTACACTGTTTTATATAACTTTGTTAGTTTTATATAGTTTTATATAGTTTTATATAGCTTTATAAAGTTATATATAGTTTTCTATAATTTTATATAGTTTTGTACAGTTTTATATGGTTTTATATGGTTTTATATGGTTTTATATAGATTTATATAGTTTTGTTAGTTTTATATAGTTTTATATAATTTTGTTAGTTTTGTATAGTTTTATATAGTTTTATATAGCTTTATATAGTTTTGTTAGTTTTGTATAGCTTTATATAGTTTCATATAGTTTGGTAGTTTTGTATAGTTTTATATAGTTTTATATAGTTTTGTTAGTTTTGTATAGTTTTACATAGTTTTATATAGCTTCATAGAGTTTTATATAGTTTTATATAGTACTATATAGATTTATATAGTTTTATTAGTTTTATATAGTTTTATATAGTTTTATAGAGTTTTATATTTTTATATAGTTTTATATAGTTTTGTTAGTTTTACATAGTTTTATATAGATTTATATAGTTTTATATTGTTTTATATAGTTTTATATAGTGTTATAGAGTTTAATATAGTTTTATATAGATTTATATAGTACTATATAGTTTTATATAGTACTATATAGTTTTATATAGTACTATATAGTTTTATATAGTTTTGTTAGTTTTGTATAGTTTTAAATAGTTTTATATAGTTTTATATAGTTTTGTTAGTTTTGTATAGTTTTATATAGTTTTATATGGTTTTACATAGTTTTGTTAGTTTTGTATAGTTTTATATAGTTTTATATAGTTTTATAGTGTTTTATATAGTTGTCTTAGTTTTGTATAGGTTTATATAGTTTTATATAGTTTTATATAGTTTTATCTAGTTTTATATAGTGTTATATAGTTTTATAGAGTTTTATATAGTTTTATATAGTTTTGTTAGTTTAATATAGTTTTATATATTTTTATATAGTTTTATATAGTTTTATATAGTTTTATACAGTTTTATATGGTTTTATATAGATTTATATAGTTTTGTTAGTTTTATATAGTTTTATATAGTTTCATATAGTTTTGTTAGACTTGTATAGTTTTATATAGTTTTATATAGTTTTGTTAGTTTTGTATAGTTTTACATAGTTTTATATAGTTTTATATAGTTTTATATAGTTTTGTTAGTTTTGTATAGTTTTGTATAGTTTTATATAGTTTTATATAGTTTTATTAGTTTTACATAATTTGGTATAGTTTTATATAGTTTTGTTAGTTTTATATAGTTTTATACAGTTTTATATAGTTTTATATAGTTTTATATAGTTTTATATAGTTTTGTTAGTTTTATACAGTTTTATATAGTTTTATATAGTTTTATATAGTTTTATATAGTGTTATATAGTTTTATATAGTTTAAATATTTTTATTTCGTTTTATATAGTTGTATATAGTTTTGATAGTTTTATATAGTTTTATGGAATTTTATATGGTTTTATATAGAGTTATTAGTTTTATTAGTTTTATTATAGCTTCATATAGTTTTATATAGTTTTGGTAGTTTTGTATAGTTTTATATAGTTTTATATAGTTTTATATAGTTTTATACAGTTTTATATGGTTTTATATAGATTTATATAGTTTTGTTAGTTTTGTATACTTTTATATAGTTTCATATAGTTTTGTTAGTTTTGTAAAGTTTTATATAGTTTTAAATAGTTTTGTTAGTTTCGTATAGTTTTACATAGTTTTATATAGTTTCATAGAGTTTTATATAGTTTTATATTGTACTATATAGTTTTACATAGTTATATTCGTTTTATATAGTTTTATATAGTTTTATATAGTTTTATATAGTTTTATATAGAGTTATAGAGTTTTATATAGTTTTATATAGTTTTATATAGTACTATATAGTTTTATATAGTACTATATAGTTTTATATAGTACTATATAGTTATATATAGTTTTATTCGTTTTATATAGTTTTATATAGTTTTATATAGTTTTATATAGTTTTGTTAGTTTAGTATAGTTTTAAATAGTTTTATATAGTTTTACATAGTTTTGTTAGTTTTGTATAGTTTTATATAGTTTTATATAGTTTCATATAGTTTTATATAGTTTTGTTAGTTTTATATTGTTTTGTATAGTTTTACATAGTTTTATATAGTTTTATATAGTTTTATGTAGTTTTATGTAGTTTTGTTAGTTTTGTATAGTTTTACATAGTTTTATATAGTTTTATGTAGTTTCATATAGTGTTATACAGTTTCAGACAGTTTTATATAGTTTTATATAGTTTTATATGGTTCTTTATAGTTTTATACAGTTTTATATAGTACTACATAGTTTTACATAGTTTTATTAGCTTTATATAGTTTTATATAGTTTTATATAATTTTACATTGTTTTATATAACTTTGTTAGTTTTATATAGTTTTATATAGTTTTATATAGTTTTATAGAGTTATATATAGTTTTATATAATTTTATATAGTTTTGTACAGTTTTATATGGTTTTATATGGTTTTATATAGATTTATATAGTTTTGTTAGTTTTATTATAGCTTTATATAGTTTTATATAGTTTTGTTAGTTTTGTATAGTTTTATATAGTCTTATATAGTTTTGTTAGTTTTATACAGTTTTATATAGTTTTATATAGTTTTATAGAGTTTTATATAGTTTTATATAGTTTTATATAGTTTTATACAGTTTTATATGGTTTTATATAGATTTGTATAGTTTTGTTAGTTTTGTATACTTTTATATAGTTTCATATAGTTTTGTTAGTTTTGTAAAGTTTTATATAGTTTTATATAGTTTTGTTAGTTTTGTATAGTTTTACATAGTTTTATATAGTTTTATATAGTTTTATGTAGTTTTGTTAGTTTTGTATAGTTTTACATAGTTTTATATAGTTTTATGTAGTTTCATATAGTTTTATACAGTTTCAGACAGTTTTATATAGTTTTATATAGTTTTATATGGTTCTTTATAGTTTTATACAGTTTTATATAGTATTACATAGTTTTACATAGTTTTATTAGCTTTATATAGTTTTATATAGTTTTATATAATTTTACACTGTTTTATATAACTTTGTTAGTTTTATATAGTTTTATATAGTTTTATATAGCTTTATAAAGTTATATATAGTTTTATATAATTTTATATAGTTTTGTACAGTTTTATATGGTTTTATATGGTTTTATATGGTTTTATATAGATTTATATAGTTTTGTTAGTTTTATATAGTTTTATATAATTTTGTTAGTTTTGTATAGTTTTATATAGTTTTATATAGCTTTATATAGTTTTGTTAGTTTTGTATAGCTTTATATAGTTTCATATAGTTTGGTAGTTTTGTATAGTTTTATATAGTTTTATATAGTTTTGTTAGTTTTGTATAGTTTTACATAGTTTTATATAGCTTCATAGAGTTTTATATAGTTTTATATAGTACTATATAGATTTATATAGTTTTATTAGTTTTATATAGTTTTATATAGTTTTATAGAGTTTTATATTTTTATATAGTTTTATATAGTTTTGTTAGTTTTACATAGTTTTATATAGATTTATATAGTTTTATATTGTTTTATATAGTTTTATATAGTGTTATAGAGTTTAATATAGTTTTATATAGATTTATATAGTACTATATAGTTTTATATAGTACTATATAGTTTTATATAGTACTATATAGTTTTATATAGTTTTGTTAGTTTTGTATAGTTTTAAATAGTTTTATATAGTTTTATATAGTTTTGTTAGTTTTGTATAGTTTTATATAGTTTTATATGGTTTTACATAGTTTTGTTAGTTTTGTATAGTTTTATATAGTTTTATATAGTTTTATAGTGTTTTATATAGTTGTCTTAGTTTTGTATAGGTTTATATAGTTTTATATAGTTTTATATAGTTTTATCTAGTTTTATATAGTGTTATATAGTTTTATAGAGTTTTATATAGTTTTATATAGTTTTGTTAGTTTAATATAGTTTTATATATTTTTATATAGTTTTATATAGTTTTATATAGTTTTATACAGTTTTATATGGTTTTATATAGATTTATATAGTTTTGTTAGTTTTATATAGTTTTATATAGTTTCATATAGTTTTGTTAGACTTGTATAGTTTTATATAGTTTTATATAGTTTTGTTAGTTTTGTATAGTTTTACATAGTTTTATATAGTTTTATATAGTTTTATATAGTTTTGTTAGTTTTGTATAGTTTTGTATAGTTTTATATAGTTTTATATAGTTTTATTAGTTTTACATAATTTGGTATAGTTTTATATAGTTTTGTTAGTTTTATATAGTTTTATACAGTTTTATATAGTTTTATATAGTTTTATATAGTTTTATATAGTTTTGTTAGTTTTATACAGTTTTATATAGTTTTATATAGTTTTATATAGTTTTATATAGTGTTATATAGTTTTATATAGTTTAAATATTTTTATTTCGTTTTATATAGTTGTATATAGTTTTGATAGTTTTATATAGTTTTATGGAATTTTATATGGTTTTATATAGAGTTATTAGTTTTATTAGTTTTATTATAGCTTCATATAGTTTTATATAGTTTTGGTAGTTTTGTATAGTTTTATATAGTTTTATATAGTTTTATATAGTTTTATACAGTTTTATATGGTTTTATATAGATTTATATAGTTTTGTTAGTTTTGTATACTTTTATATAGTTTCATATAGTTTTGTTAGTTTTGTAAAGTTTTATATAGTTTTAAATAGTTTTGTTAGTTTCGTATAGTTTTACATAGTTTTATATAGTTTCATAGAGTTTTATATAGTTTTATATTGTACTATATAGTTTTACATAGTTATATTCGTTTTATATAGTTTTATATAGTTTTATATAGTTTTATATAGTTTTATATAGAGTTATAGAGTTTTATATAGTTTTATATAGTTTTATATAGTACTATATAGTTTTATATAGTACTATATAGTTTTATATAGTACTATATAGTTATATATAGTTTTATTCGTTTTATATAGTTTTATATAGTTTTATATAGTTTTATATAGTTTTGTTAGTTTAGTATAGTTTTAAATAGTTTTATATAGTTTTACATAGTTTTGTTAGTTTTGTATAGTTTTATATAGTTTTATATAGTTTCATATAGTTTTATATAGTTTTGTTAGTTTTATATTGTTTTGTATAGTTTTACATAGTTTTATATAGTTTTATATAGTTTTATGTAGTTTTATGTAGTTTTGTTAGTTTTGTATAGTTTTACATAGTTTTATATAGTTTTATGTAGTTTCATATAGTGTTATACAGTTTCAGACAGTTTTATATAGTTTTATATAGTTTTATATGGTTCTTTATAGTTTTATACAGTTTTATATAGTACTACATAGTTTTACATAGTTTTATTAGCTTTATATAGTTTTATATAGTTTTATATAATTTTACATTGTTTTATATAACTTTGTTAGTTTTATATAGTTTTATATAGTTTTATATAGTTTTATAGAGTTATATATAGTTTTATATAATTTTATATAGTTTTGTACAGTTTTATATGGTTTTATATGGTTTTATATAGATTTATATAGTTTTGTTAGTTTTGTATAGCTTTATATAGTTTCATATAGTTTTGTTAGTTTTGTATAGTTTTATATAGTTTTATATAGTTTTGTTAGTTTTGTATAGTTTTACATAGTTTTATATAGCTTCATAGAGTTTTATATAGATTTATATAGTACTATATAGATTTATATAGTTTTATTAGTTTTATATAGTTTTATATAGTTTTATAGAGTTTTATATTTTTATATAGTTTTATATAGTTTTGTTAGTTTTACATAGTTTTATATAGATTTATATACTTTTATATTGTTTTATATAGCTTTATATAGTGTTATAGAGTTTAATATAGTTTTATATAGTTTTATATAGTACTATATAGTTTTATATAGTACTATATAGTTTTATATAGTTTTATTCGTTTTATATAGTTTTATATAGTTTTATATAGTTTTGTTAGTTTTGTATAGTTTTAAATAGTTTTATATAGTTTTATATAGTTTTGTTAGTTTTGTATAGTTTTATATAGTTTTATAGAGTTAAAATATTTTTATATGGTTTTATATAGTTTTGTTAGTTTTACATAGTTTTATGTAGATTTATATAGTTTTATAGAGTTTTATATAGTTGGCTTAGTTTTGTATAGGTTTATATAGTTTTATATAGTTTTATATAGTTTTTTGTAGTTTTATATAGTGTTATATAGTTTTATAGAGTTTTATATAGTTTTATATAGTTTTGTTAGTTTCATATAGTTTTATATATTTTTATATAGTTTTATATAGTTTCATATAGTTTTGTTAGATTTGTATAGTTTTATATAGTTTTATATAGTTTTGTTAGTTTTGTATAGTTTTATATAGTTTTATATAGTTTTATATAGTTTTATAGAGTTTTATAGAGTTTTATATAGTTTTATATAGTTTTATACCGTTTTGTTAGTTTTATATAGTTGTACATAGTTTTGTTAGTTTTGTATAGTTTTATATAGTTTTATACAGTTTTATATAGTTTTGTTAGTTTTGTATAGTTTTATATAGTTTTATATAGTTTTATATAGCTTTATATAGTTTTGTTAGTTTTGTATAGTTTTATATAGTTTTATATAGTTTTGTTAGTTTTGTATAGTTTTATATAGTTTTATATAGTTTTATATAGTTTTGTTAGTTTTGTATAGTTTTATATAGTTTTATATAGTTTTATATAGTTTTGTTAGTTTTGTACAGTTTTATATAGTTTTATATAGTTTTATATAGTTTTATATAGTTTTATATAGTGTTATAAAGTTTTATATAGTTTTATATAGTTTTATATAGTTTTATAGAGTTTTATAGAGTTTTATAGAGTTTTATATAGTTTTATATAGCTTTATACCGTTTTGTTAGTTTTATATAGTTGTACATAGTTTTGTTAGTTTTGTATAGTTTCATATAGTTTTACATTGTTTTATATAGTTTTGTTAGTTTCATATAGTTTTATACAGTTTTATATAGTTTTATATAGTTTTATATAGTTTTACATAGTTTTATATAGTTTTGTTAGTTTTATATAGTTTCATATAGTACTATATAGTTTTATATAGTTTTATTTGTTTTACATAATTTTGTATAGTTTTATATAGTTTTGTTAGTTTTATATAGTTTTATATAGTTTTATATAGTTTTATATAGTTTTATATAGTTTTATATAGTTTTATATAGTTTTGTTAGTTTTGTATAGTTTTATATAGTTTTATATAGTTTTATATAGTACTATATAGTTTTACATAGTTTTAATCGTTTTATATAGTTTTATATAGTTTTATATAGTGTTATAGAGTTTTATATAGTTTTATATAGTTTAATATAGTTTTATATAGTTTTATATAGTTTTATTCGTTTTATATAGTTTTATATAGTTTTATATAGTTTTATATAGTTTTATATAGTTTTGTTAGTTTTATATAGTTTTATATAGTTTTATATAGTTTTATTCGTTTTATACAGTTTTATATAGTTTTATATAGTTTTATTCGTTTTATACAGTTTTATATAGTTTTATATAGTTTTATTCGTTTTATACAGTTTTATATAGTTTTATATAGTTTTATATAGTTTTACATAGTTTTATATAGTTTTGTTAGTTTTATATAGTTTCATATAGTACTATATAGTTTTGTATAGTTTTATTAGTTTTACATAATTTTGTATAGTTTTATATAGTTATGTTAGTTTTATATAGTTTTATATAGTTTTATATAGTTTTATATAGTTTTATATAGTTTTATATAGTTTTATATAGTTTTATATAGTTTTGTTAGTTTTGTATAGTTTTATATAGTTTTATATAGTTTTATATAGTACTATATAGTTTTACATAGTTTTAATCGTTTTATATAGTTTTATATAGTTTTACAGAGTTAAAATATTTTTATATAGTTTTATATAGTTTTGTTAGTTTTACATAGTTTTATGTAGATTTATATAGTTTTATATAGTTTCATATAGTTTTATATAGTTTTATATAGTTTTATATAGTGTTATATAGTTTTATACAGTTTTATATAGTATTATAAAATTTTACAAAGGTTTATTAGTTTTATATAGTTTTATATAGTTTTATATAATTTTACATTGTTTTATATAGTTTTGTTAGTTTCATACAGTTTTATACAGTTTTATATAGTTTTATATAGTTTTATATAGTTTTATATAGTTTTGTTAGTTTTGTATACTTTTATATAGTTTTATATGGTTTTACATAGTTTTGTTAGTTTTGTATAGTTTTATATAGTTTTGTTAGTTCTGTATAGTTTTATATAGTTTTATAGAGTTTTATATAGTTTTATATAGATTTATATAGTACTATATAGTTTTATATAGTTATATTCGTTTTATATAGTTTTATATAGTTTTATAGAGTTTTATATAGTTTTGTTAGTTTTATACAGGTTTATATAGTTATATATAGTTTTATATAGTTTTGTTAGTTTTATATTGTTTTATATAGTCTTGTTAGTTTTATATAGTTTTATATAGTTTTATATCGTTATATATAGTTGTATATAGTTTTGTTAGTTTTATGTAGTTTTATGGAATTTTATATAGTTTTAAATAGTTTTGTATAGTTTTATAGAGTTTTATACAGTGTTATATAGTTTTATATAGTTTTGTACAGTTTTATATAGTTTTATATAGTTTTATATAGTTTTATATAGTTTTATATAGTTTTATATAGTTTTACATAGTTTTATATAGTTTTGTTAGTTTTATATAGTTTTATATAGTACTATATAGTTTTATATAGTTTTATATAGTTTTATATAGTTTCGTTAGTTTTGTATAGTTTTATATAGTTTTGTTAGTTTTATATAGTTTTATATAGTTTCATTAGTTTTATATACTTTTATAGTGTTTATATAGTTTTATACAGTTTCAGACAGTTTTATATAGTTTTATATGGTT